>NC_136425.1:144040000-144145000 GCF_052625555.1 Lactuca saligna
CCACACATGAAACATTTACATAAATATCATAAACAACATATAATAAGAGCTAGGGAGAAGAAAACATACATGTCACCACATCGGGTGGGGCGCGTGCCTCTTCGGTCGTCAACTGGAAGGCCCAACTCCACACCACTCGAGCCCCTATCTCTCCCTGCCGACCATCAGTGATCCGCAGGGTCACCGGAGTTGGCATTGTTGCTGCTGTCAATCTTGGGCAGTTGGCCTTTTTATGGCCCTTCTGATTGCAATGAAAGCAAATCAGGTTTGATGTCTGGAAGGTGAGGGCATGGGAGGTACAATCCTTGCCAAAGTGTCCGGGCTTTCCGCACTTGTATCATCCCAATGATCCCAACCTATAGACCCCCTCGTGGGTCTTGCCGCACTTCCTGCAGCGACCCTGGTCCTGCTGGCCCTTCGGCCTAGTGTCGGATCCCTTGGGCTTCTTCCTCGAAGCCCCAGTGGTATTCCCATCTCCTACCTTTCTCTTCCTACGTTGCTCTATATCAATCTCCCTCTCCATCATCCTCGCGATCATATCATCCAAGATTGGACATGCCGAGTAGCTGACATGTTTCTGGATGTCATCCCTCAACATGTAATGATAGCGGGTCTTCCGCGTCTCCTCATCTCCTGCATATCGCGACACCAATAAGGCCCTCTACCGGAACATGGCAGTAATCTCCACCACCGTCTCTATCGTCTGCCTCATATATCAAGAAACTCATTGGCCAGCTGCTGAACCTCCACAGCTGGTGCAAACTCAGCCCTGAACCGGGCCACAAAATCTGACTAAGTCATAGCCTCAACAGATGAGGCTCCCAAGGAACCACCAACCGACTCCCACCAATCTCTGGCTCTGTCCCTCAAAAACCCTGCAACATAACGAACCATCGACCCCTCTGGGTAGAAGCTAGTCAGCTGCGCAGATTCCATGTCTGTGATCCACTTCCTGGCAGCAGTGGGTCCTTCACCTCATGGAAGTCTGGTGCACCATAACCCCTGAAGTCTTTGAAGGACAGTGTGTGCAATCCTGACTGGATGGATGTCATGTCACTCCTAAACGCCCTGAGGCGATCCTCCATCAGTTCCATAATCCCTTCCTTGATCGAACCGAAAATCACCGGGGTCGACTCAAGGATACTTCTAGTGATATCAGAAGTAATGAACTCGCGTAGTCCCTCATCGACTGGCTCGACACATGATCCCGAACCTAATCCCGCACCAGATCCTGATCCTGATCCTCCTTCTCTATGACACGTAATCATCACCATTCTGAAACAAAACACATAATCATCAGGGTCATACATAACCTCGAGAGATCTTACCCACTGTACAAGTTTCCTGGTTTTATCTCGGCCCTCCTTGAATCGAGTACAAATCCTCTGGTTTCAGTATTACGGGCCCATACTACCGTCCACATCTATCTGTACTTTCCTCAAGGATTCCTTTGACTTCACCAAGTCTCTGCTACTACTATTGCACTCTTTGCTAATCTCATCCTAGGCTCTCCCTAGGGTAATTTTCCAACCCACTCTCTGACATCGGTTGTGTAGGAAGTTCTTACCACATTTATCTAACTAACTTGCGAATACCATTACATATAGGGATGAGCAAAAGGACCGAACCGGCCCGAACCGGCCCGAACCGGGAACCGGCTTCGGCCAAAATCAAGAACCGAACCGGCCCGGCGGTTCTATCGGTCTGGTTCTACCGGTTCCCGGTTCTTGTCGTGTCTTCAAATGTTGGAACCGGTCCTTAAAAAATAGCATCATACGGTTCCGGTTTTTTCCGGTTCTACCGGTTCCGGTTTCTACCGGTTCCCGGTTCCAAAAATCTACAAAAATAACGTCCCGGTCCCGGCCCGACCGGTTCCATTGGGTACCGGTTCCGGTGCTGGTTCCGGTTCCGGTACCGGTTATGGCCGGTTCCCCGGTCCATTTGCTCATCCCTAATTACATATCACCAAGACCAGATAATTTTCGAATGAGAGGTTTTGCCCTACAATGGTTGGACTCAAACAAAAACTATGAAATAAGGCTAAACCTAACCTTCTGAAATTATTCGGTCCTCACAATATGTAACGTGATGTATTCGTTTATTAGTTAGCTCAATATAGCTAGAACTCCTATAAGCACGAAACAAGCAGCATTCAGGCATTGAGTAATCCAAACCAAACATATATTATCCAGGCTATCATGCAATTCAACAATCATATACAACAGGCATATCAGGCATCTTCGATCCTTAGCCCTATTCTAGAATGCAATTCACATTGACATACAGTAGGCATAAAAGGCATCTTTCCTATATCATTATCCCTAATCTAGCATGCGATTCTCATAATCATATCATAACATAACATAACTTGTATGGATATCTTGGAGAAAACTTACTTGAGCTTGGGCGGTTGCACGCATCACACACCTTGTTATGTTTAAAGTACCTTTCTCTTTTCAAGTTCTTTTCAAAATTCCTTTTACAAAAAAATGATTTGCTTTGAAAATTCTCATACCAAGTCCTTAGTTTGAGTCCATACTTACCCGAGAGTGTGCCCGAATCCCTCAAACCAAGGTTCTGATACCAACTTGTAACATCCCAAAAATCATGGCAAAAAAAATTGTTTTTTAATTATATTTCTTATAAAATTGTTTGCTGAAAAACATCATTGACAACATAATTTCATAAACCCATAATCAAAAGTCATAAAAACGTGTCATGGAATAATAATAATATATCATAGTACAATCCCAAAACATCATAGTGCAAAAATCATGTGAGTGTTGTGCTGCTACCGTGCCGGTTCCTTCCCCTTCGACGAAGAGGTATCTGAAAACAAAATTGAAAACTGTAAGCACAAAGCTTAGCGAGCCCCCCCCCCCCCTGACATCATACCACATACCATACATAACACATAATGCATAACATAATTGGGTACTAACAACACATTTGGTCCTATCGACCGATACCTTGCCTAGCATATTAGGGTGTTGGCCTCCCCTTCGGAACTGTCGACCGGTACTTTGCCTAGCATATCAGAGTGCTTGCCTCCCCTTAGGTCCTTTCGTCCGGTATCCAGGGACTATTTCACCCCTACCACTACCACATAATATCAAGCACATATGTCATAACAGTCTAACATAACTGGACACTAACAACCCCTTCGATCCTTTCGATCGGTAATGGGGTCTAACCTACCCCTCCTATCACATATCATAGAACATCATAGCATACTAGCACGTAATCATAACATGTAGCAACATACCAGATAATTATCACAAAGACAACTATCTCTACTATAACTCTTACTAGTAGGTCAACATTGGTGTCTGCGACCCACTTCTACTGAAAGGTAACTCACCTCATAAAGCAAAGTGTCTGAACTGTCCTTGCTGTCGGGATCAACTCCTCTCGGACCCTACACATAATCATCTTCCTTAGTTACCATTTCATGGTCAACTTAGGTCATGGTCAAGGTCAAAGTCACTTTTGGTCAACTCGCTGAGTTGGTTGTCACACCCCAAAACCAAGAAAGGCGGAAACGTTCTGGGGTGGAGGACGTCATGTAATGTATCATAACAATGTAAAGCAGTAAAAAAGCAACAACATCATCCATTGCATTAATAGTATAATTTTAATTACAAGTGTGTTCTTTCATAGTATAAGACAACATAATGAACAACCAAAATAAAAGAGGAGTCTTGATTTATCCGTCTTCACAAAACCTGGTCGTCGTACCTATCTATTTGTGACCTAAGAATACAAGTTATTTTGAAAGCGATTATCGGCAATAAAGCTGGTGAATTCATAAGTATTAATGTGTCTTTGATTTGTAAAACTGGAGAGTAAAGACTTGTAAACATTTGGAAAAAGTTTGTATAAGTATGAACTATTTGAAAGTAGTTGAATGTGTTTGAACACCCTTTCAAATCCCTATTATTCCTATTAGTATAAAAAGTAGTCTTCTACCAAGACCTAACTGTTTTGGAAGTAGCCTTCTACCAAGACTAGACTGTTTTGAAAGTAGCCTTCTACCAAGACTAGACTGTACGCCTATTGATATTATTTTCTACCTCATCGATTATGTGAATGTGTCACATGGTAAAGGTATTAATAATATATTACCCGAATTTTTAATCTGTTTGCAATTGTCGTATGCAAAGTTTAAGTATTGTAGTATTTGTAATAAGTGACTACTTTGTACTAATTTGTCTTAATTGATGGTTAAGGTATAATGTAATGGATAGAACCCGTACTATACGCTCTCTATCAGGAGATTCTAGGAACCAAACACGAACCTGCATTTCTACAAGCCATGAACATCCACATTACTATGATCATGTATACCCAATATAATAATCACAATGCAGAGTGATTCATTGGTATTGTTAGATCCTCAACTTGTTCCATGCTATATCACCTTGTTATGTTAGTTTTGATATCGTGTATTGTAAGTGTAATCGTGTAAGCGTATCTATGTAAGCGTATTCATTTAAGCGTATATATGTAAATGTATTTATGTAAGCGTATCTATGTAAACGTATTCATGTAAGCATATCTATGTAAACGTATTCATGTAAGCGTATCTATGTAAACGTATTCATGTAACATGTAATGTATTAGTATAGACTCATGAATGAACTGACTCTTGTGTGATTCGTTGTACTTGGAATGGTAAATAGTATCTCCTAACTACACCTATTATAGTTACTAGTGATGTACGAGTATAACCGAGAGTACACATTTGCTACCCAAAGGTATTGAACTGACTCAGGGAACCTTTTATACCTATATATGTATACATGATATATAATTAATATTTAGACGACATTCGGACAAGCAACTGATGCCCTAAGGCCATATCCAAACGAGGAAAATGAAATAAAGCGAGCTAGCCGTCCTAAGTCCTTTAAACATTATTTATATAACTATACATATCTAGGCATGCATTTGACAATATAAAAGCATAAAAAAGTTTTGTAAAACCTTTGAAAAGTTTAATACTAAGAAACGATGACTTGATATCAGTTTATAAAACGATTGAAAGTATTTTGTTTGATAAGACAGTTTAAGTATAAGGAAAACCTTTGTTTGAAAACACATTTGTAATAGAGTTGAAAGGAAACTTACAGTATGTACGACAGTTTGATAAAGTGTTTTAAACATATAAAAACGTTTAAGAAATCCATTTGAAGAAATCTGTTTGGTAAAACAGTTAACGTATAGTAAATCCATTTGCATGCTAGTTATTAATCACATGTGATTGATATAATAACTAAACATGATTCAACTTGTATTCCCCCTCATAAAGCATTTATAAACATTTAAAAGGTTAATTAATGGGTATGAACTCACCTGTAGCGATTGGATCGGATGGAAGTGTCGGACACGTGTTCGGTGTCAAGTGAAGACTTAAACACACACAATGATCCTAATAACATATGAAGACATATGTGTGTGTGTGTGTGTATATATATATAATATTAGTGTTTATTACACTAATTAAACATGTATAAACATCCTAATGTGAGGAAAACACTTTGGTCAAAGTGTTTGGAGGCTACCGGGTTGCAACAAAGGAGTGCAACGCCTTATACTGGAGTTTATGGTCATTGGACCATGTCTTAAGGAGTTTGCGGCCCAGGGGAGTTTACTCTTGGCCGTAAACTTCTCGATTGGGTCACCAAAAGAGGCTCAAAACTACTATAACTTAAGTGGTTAAGTTTTCCAAGGCTTAAACAAGAGGTTGAGTGGGTTTAAGGTCCACGAATGGCCTTGTATGGTGTTTACGGCCGTGGGACAACTTCCCCATGAGTTTACGGCCGTAAACTCATGGTATGAAGTACCAAATCATGTAATGAAGTCCCTAGTTCAATGGTATAAGGTTCTATGCTAAGTTCCAAGGCTCACTAAGGGGTTAGGGTGTCATTTGCACCCTTAAAAGGGGTTTACGGCCCAAGAACATGTCTTGGCCGTAAACTCATTGAATCCTGTGATTCCTTATTTTTTCTAAGCCTTAAAAATGATAAACCTAGTGTACAATGAGTTAGAACAAGAGTACTTACGATCTAGGAGCTTGAATGGTCGATTTTGTCCAAGAACACGAGTGTGTGTTCTTGGTGGAACTTGAAGATCTACAAAATGAATGATTTCACGGATGAAATCATGTAAGATTACTAGTTCATGCAAGATATCAACTAGTTAAGACAATAAGTTACGAGATTTGAAGATCGGGAACGAACATCGGGATGACACTTGAGAGGATTTGGGCAAAAGGGAAGGGAGGAATGAACAAATGACCACCTCTTCATTATATAAGCAAGAGTTTACAGCCCACATGGAGTTTATGGCCGTAAACTCCCATGTGTTGGCCATGAACTCCTTGCAGGGGTGTTTAAGGTCATTTCTTAGAGCTAAAACTTCAGCCGATAAACCCCGACACTTATTCCTTAAGTGTACAAGGCTTAGAATGCTCAAATAAACTCCTAATTGTGCTAAAAGATAACGTCAGTGAGTTTGACTTTCCATGAAGTGTTAGACTGAAATGGATGGGAAATTCCGGGTTGTCACATTGGTCCACCAACTCGTCGAGTTCCATGATACAAAGTCGGGACCCTTTGCATGTGACTCAGCGAGTTCATCCTTTGACTCATCGAGCCCATCTTCATGCTAGCCGGGATGTTTGGTCCTTGACTCATCGAGTTCCTCATGAACTCGGCGAGTTTATCTTCATGCAAGGTGATGCTCTTAGTACTGGACTCGTCGATTTCTTCCTTCACTCGCCGAGTCCATCTTCATATTCTTGGGACATAGCCTTGAGCTCGCCGAGTTAGCTCATACACTCACCGAGTCTCATGATTTCCAGGTCCTCAATGAGTCCAACAGACTGAGTATTCTTCTAACTCAACACATTGTCCATTATCATAAGGGATTTGGTGGGAAATGCGACTTGACTCGCTGAGTCACATGAGTGACTCGTTGAGACCAAAACTATACACTCGATTTCAGTGGGTCTTAATGCATTCAAAACATAGGTCTGGCCTCTTAGGGTCCATAATACACGTAAAGTTCCAAACTTGACATCCATGCATGGGGTATTTGGCTCAAATGGCATGGGGTGTTTGTGGCCATAAAGTTGGCACCTTTATCCCATAAGAACCCTCAATGGTTCCAGATCTGAAGTCATACCCTCCTAGAACCACAAAATCTTGAATATGACTCTATAAAAGCTTAAAAGAGGTAGAAATGAACCTTAACTAGAGATCTAAGAGATAGATGGTCAAGGTTGAAGCTTTTTACCTTGAAAGAGCTGGAAATGAAGCAAAACCTCTGGATCTACTTGCTTCTTTTGGAACCCCCAGGTTTCCACTTCCTTCTTCAAGCTTAAGACAACCAAAAACACACAAAAATGGCTCAAGAACACTCCAAATTCTTTAGGGTTTCGAGTTAGGGCTTTTCTGGACTGAGAGGGATAATGGAGGTTGGGTTGGGACAAGATAAGATGTTTAAATAGGGTGAAAACCCTAAATATGAGTGTTTCATCCACATAGGCCTACTCATCGAGTCAGGGCATCCGAATTGGCGAGTAGGTTCTCATTCCCGTGTCCAATATTAACCTCTACTCGACGAGTTGGGGCTTCCAACTTGCCGAATCCCGGAATCAAAAGTGCAAAAATTTATAATTAAATTACGTACCAGGAACCAGGTGTTACAAAGGATTAATATCGTTAAATCAAAATTTTGGGAGTGAAATCAATTTACATAAAGAATGAGAGACACCCCCAAAAAATCGGTACATTCTGTCTATAAGGCCCGACCATCACCATCACATCCTAAAAAACCACAATCAAAAGGATCAAATATCGTATGGAACACTTGACAAAACATTTTAGATTATTAGAATCAATAAAATCCATAAAACTTCCTTAATTATTACTATAATTTACAAAAATGATGTCGGAGGAACTTCCAATCTCCCTGTAAGCAGCACATGCTAATGTGAACATCCCAAGAACTTCCAATCTTCCAGGATTGACCAAAAATTACAAAGTGCGGATAACAGTACTTACCTGGGTAACACCAAGAAGTTGGTTATAGTGGTTATTTATCCATCGCTATCTGAAAATCAAAATCCAACAATTCTAAAGTAAACAATCGTTAACCAATTTCCATGTAATGGGATGAAATAGAAAATTGAATGAATGAAAAAAAGAAGTGTTCAGATGACCAAAAGATGCATACTTTTCTTTTTATATTTGATTTTAATACATCCTCCAAGAGGTAGAGCACCCTTCTTGTAACAGGAGGTGGTCGAGTTGGAAGCAAGTCATCGAAGCAACAGAAATCGGTGTAAAATCCGATGTTCTTAGAACCGGAGCAAGAAACCTATATTTTAAACCCACAAAGATCAAAATAAAACAAAGATTACAATTGTCGTTACAGAAGAAGAACACAAAGGCAGGAAAAAGACCACGGAAATCCTTCCATCATACCTGGATCGAATAGATACCAGACGCCCTCTATAGTCGAAAACATCGTCGATGAAGATTTTGAGCAGCGATGTGCCTTGGATAAAGTCGTGGACGGCGTGAATTAGGTATGGAGGTCCTCGCCTGGTAGTAGTCGAGACGGTGAACGCATAAACCCTAATAACAATTAGGGTTCAAGGGAAGATCGCAATAGAGGGGAGAATTTTGGGAACAAAACATAAGAGGAGTGTGTTCAACTTCCTTTTATCCTCCTTACATCTCACTTAACTCTCCCTTTGTTTCATCAGCCAGAAAGAGGAGGACACATAGAGGCAGTGGAAGCGTCAAGAAGAACGGTCTGAGGCGGTGGAAGCCGATGGGTAAGGTCGATAAGATGACTGTAGATGTGGCCGGGGTCGAAGTAAAGGTTCAACAAATTTGGTCTCGCCGACTTTTGCAGTGGTACAGGCAGACTGAGGGAAAAGGTAGTGGTAGATTGTAACGATCTTCTTCCGAGGTATAAATATATTTAAATTTTCAAGTTTTATTTTGGGCTATAATAGAATTGTATATTGGAGTGGGCCTCTTTGTTTTGGGCCGAGTCATAGCCTACCCATAAGCCGTACGCGGGGCGTAACCCGTTGTACGTTGGGTGTAATGATTAAATGAAGCGTGGGGAGGAGAAGCGTACGCACAGCGTACCATATGGTACACCCAGCGTACGCGACGAGAGGAAAAACACTAATTTTAGGGGTTTAAGGCTATATAAACCCCATTATAGCCTCCTTCCATGTTTCCCCATCAGCCTCTTTACTCTCAATAAAAACCTAACTCGTTCTTATGCTCTCTTTGTGTGTGAAGAAGCTTTTGTGAGTATTTCAAGGAAAGGAGGTAGTGAAGAAGGAAGGGAAGAAGTTGGAGAAGAAGATTGAGCTCAAAGATCTGGACTTAGCACTCTCTTGGTCATCAAAGGAAGGTATAAAGTTCTAAACTTTCTTCCTCTTTCCTTCTAGATCTAGGTTATGGAAGTTTGGACCTTTTTAGGTCCAAAGGTTGAGTCTTGATCTTGTAAGCCGGTTTTGGAGCTTGGGTTGCCATCCTTAAGGCTCATAAACATCTTCCTAGCAATAAAGTTTCAATCTTTGTGGCTTATATGGAACCATGCATGAGATCTAGTTAGCTACATGGAAGTAGAATGTTATTTATGGAAGTTTGAGCCTTTATGAGACTTGTAAGCCATCAAGTAAGCAACTTTATGGCTTAATACATGGAACAAGCTTAGGATCTGGATTTGTAGCTTCTGGATCGGATTATTAAGAACTTAGTGAGATTTTGGCTTAACAGGGTTGTACGTTGGGAGTACAAGGAGGTACGTGCCGCGTACAAGCCAACAGCCAGTACGCTCAGCGTACGTTGGTGTACGCCCCGCTTACGCTGCCAGTTTGGGCTTCGAGTGTTTTGGGCCTCGGTATGGGCTGAGTTTCAGGCTTAGGGTCCTTGGGCCTTAATGGCCCATCAGAATTCAGTTGCTAAGGACCAAGGATTTAGTATTGGACTTGAGTAAGGCCCAATAAAGGGTTTTGGGCCCAATATAGCAAATTGGGCCATTAATGGGCCAATAGTAAGCTTCGAAATCCTATCTTGTTATTAGACCTCCAGAAGTTAGATTTTAGGCCAAGTTTATTGTGGGCTTAAGTAGGGCCCAAATGAGGAGATAGGCCTAATTTAGAAAATTGGGTCATTAGTGGGCCTATAGTGGGGCCATGGGTGGACTTAGAAGGAATTGAGGGTTTTGGGCTATGTTGGGACCCATGCCATAGCAGGGGTAAAATGGTCATTTTACCTATAGGAGAATCCCTATACTGATTTAGTATTTTATTTCCCATGATAGCTGGGAAGCAGTCGGAGTAGCAGTTAAGGATTTCTCATTCAGGAGTTTAGCAGTCAGCATCACGAAGTGAGTTTCCTTCCAGTAGGAACGGGTCTACGACCACAATGTCGGCCCGTTTAGTTAGCAGTCAATCTCGGACCTCGGTCCGATGCAGTAGTTAGATTGCTTGATGTCTTTGTGATTCAAGCATGTTTTGTGTTATGTGTTCCGGACCCTGGTCCGATGCAATATGCAGTATCAGTGTGTATGCTATTTTCTATGTTATGTTATGTTATGTTCAGTCAGTTAGTTCCGGACTCCAGTCCGATACAGTTTCCGGACCTCGGTCCGATGCAGGGGGCAAGGCCCCAAATAGTTCCGGACTCCGGTCCGATGCAGTTTCCGGACCTCGGTCCGATGCAGGGGGTGAGGCCCCAGATAGTTCCGGACTTCGGTCCGATGCAGTTAGTTCCGAACTTTGGTCCGATGCAGTTTCCGGACTTCGGTTCGATGCAGAGGGCAAGGCCCTGGTTAGTTCCAGACTTCGGTCTGATGCAGTTTTTGGACTTCAGTCTGATGCAGTGGGCAAGGCCCAATATGTGTTTATATGTTATTGTATGGTATGTAGTAGTTTGGGGGAGCTCACTAAGCTTCGTGCTTACAGTTTCAGTTTTGGTTTCAGGTACTTCCGCAAGCAAAGGGAAGAGCTCAGGATGATGGCATCGCACACACCACAGCTTCAGTTTTTGTCCTGTGAGTTGATTGAGCTTTTCATAGATATGATTTGATACAGTCTTGATAAAGTTTTCTCGTGATACTTTGTTATGGTTTGAGATATTGACGTATGGGTTTTTATTTTATGGTATTGATCTAAAGATTTTAGTAATGATTAAACAAAGATTTTTGGGTCGTATTTTGGGTCGTTTCATAGACACACATAAATGAAGTGATCGCTAAGATAAGCATCAAATAATCCAACGATGAACAACACGTGTTGCAAAGAATGTATAAAATTTCATAAAATGCCCGTAGACAAAAACAAAACCCGAACTGCAACTAAACTAATAATAAAGGGACCATTTTTGCAACCTCTTAGAAAGTTTATATATGATATATATATATATATATATATATATATATATATATATATATATATATATATATATGATGCGACATCGACCTCCGGCGAGTCTTCTGGTCTTCTGCTGCGGCGGAGACCTGGATATCACAGTGCAAACCTGTTAGAGCCGACCCAGGGACTGTGCCCCGGGAGCAGGCTCCGACGGTCAAGTTAGATCAACTAGAAGATCTGAGATGGTCCTCCATAGCTGGAGAGAACCATCTTGGTGCTAGTGGTGGTGTATGGTGGCTGACGGTGGCGGGTGGCAGCTGAGCCACCCGACTGGAGTATAATGACGGCTGAGCCATGGGGGAAGATCTAGAAAAGGTCCCTCTCCATGGAGGAGATACTATTCATTATATAGGGGACAATTAGGTCAGGCCTTGGGCCAGCCCAATTCAGCCCCAACTAGCAAGGAGTTGGGCAAGGCCGCTCGGAGGCGCTGGATGGGGCTGGCGGGCGCGCACTAGGAGAGGAAGGCAAGGGAGTGCCCGGCTGAGCCGTCAGGAGAGTCCCCAGAAGGGATGGCAAGGGAGTCCCCAGCAAGGCTGTCAAGGGAGCGTCGGGCAAGGCTGGCAAGAGCGTGCCAGGCCAGGCTGGCATGCTAGAGCAGTCTAGGCCACGCCAGTGGACCATATCTCATCAACTCCCCCCAGTCTGGTGTTATTGGTATGCAACTAATGACATCGGACTGGACTTAGTCATATAAACCAATAGGAGAGTCCCCATCGAGACTGGCAAGGGAGTCCCCAGCAAGGTTGGCAGGAGAACGCCGGGAAAGGCTGGCGGGAGCGCACCAGGCTAGGTTGGCACGCTAGAGCAGTCTGGGCCATGCTAATGGACCATATATCATCAAGTCCCCTCAATCTGGTGTTATTGGTACGCGGATAATGACATCGGACTGGACTTAGTCAAATAAATTATGCATCGTCAAGTCCCCCTAGTCTGATGCGATTGGGTTGCTGACAATCGAATCCGGCTAGATAAAGCACCGAAGCATTAAATAATAAAGAGAAATGACCGAACCATGCCCACGAGATCCATGGGGTTGTGCGATGAGCCAAACACTGCTTGAGCTGACTTGATACTCCTTCATTGAGAGGAGTGCGAGCAGATCGGTGCGATGCGGATCGAGGCTGCTAAAGAGTGTTACACGAGACTGATGTCGATGGAATGTCGGGTCGGGGTAGCAAAGAACCGTAAGCTTTCCCTTCAGTCCCTAAGATTGTTATGTGGCACCGATGTTGTGGTAGTCATGCGCATATGGAATGTCACCGATATCTGTCCACATAGTCTGCATTAATAACCATCTTGAGGATCTTTCTTGCTCGGGCTACACCTAGCTGGATTTCGGCGTACCAACCCTACTCCCCCCCCCCCTTTCTTAGAGGAGACGAAGAATAGATTACGAGAGCTGGGTGATTAGGTTGCTAGCGAGGGTCACACAGTGAGACTATTATCGATAGCCAGACAATAGAATTGTTGAGGGATAGGCAGTGAGGCTATAGGTTGGGGTTGCATAGCAAGACCGTTTGCGAGAGCCAGGAAACAGAGATGCCATGGGCTACGCGATGAGGCTACATGTAGGGTTACACAGCGAGACCATTTCCGAGAGCCAGGAAACAGGGGTGTCGCGGGGTACGCGACGAGGCTACAGGTAGGGTTGCACAGCGAGACCATTTCCGAGAGCCAGGAAACAGAGGTGTTGTGGGGTATGTGACGAGGCTACAGGTAGGGTTACACAGCGAGACCATTTCCGAGAGCCAAGAAACAGAGGTGTTGTGGGTTCGTAGGTAGCAGGGCCGCTGTCGGGATGATCTTCTTGCTAGAGAGTATCCTCACTACAGCATGGTATGATGTAGATGACACTTCATGATCGTCCGAGCACAAGAGAACCATCATGACTGTGAGAGAGGAGGCGCCAAGATCATGGTGTGGAATAAGTTTGTCATGGGCGACTCATGGTGCGCGACTTAAGAGAGTAGCTTGGGCTTAGCAGCCAATGATCATGGAGATGTCATGTGCGAAAACATCGCGTGTAACGGATCGGGTTTGGCTGCTAACGATCGTGGATAACTCACGCAGAAGAGCGTCACATGGAATGGATCGAGCTTGGTTGCCAGCGATCGTAGATAGATCACGTAAGAGAGCATCGCGTGGGATGGTCGGGGCATGTTGTTATACTGGAGTCGGGCTAAGAAGCCAGGCAACTCGAGGCAAAGGTACCGAACGTTGCATGCGGAGCTTGCCGCTATAATGGAGTCGGGCTGAGAAGCCAGGCGACTCGAGGCGAGGGTACTAAACCTCGCATGCGGAGCTTGCCGCTATAATGGAGTCGATCTAAGACCAGGCGACTCAAGGCGAGGGTACTGAACCTCGCATGCGGAGCTTACCGCTATAATGGAGTCGGACTGGGAAGTTAGGCGACTCGAGGCGAGGGTACTGAACCTCGCATGCGGAGTGTGCCGCTATAATGGAGTCGGGATAAGACCAGGCGACTCGAGGCGAGGGTACTGAACCTCGCATGCGGAGCTTGCCGCTATAATGGAGTCGGGCTGGGAAGCTAGGCGACTCGAGGCGAGGGTACTGAACCTCACATGAGGAGTTGCCGCTATAGTGGAGTCGGGCTGAGAAGCCAAGCGACTCAAGACGAAGGTACTAAACCTCGCATGCGGTGTTTTCCGCTATAATGGAGTCGAGCTGAGAAATTCAAGCGACTCGAGGCGAGGGTACTGAACGTCGCATGCGGAGCTTGCCGCTATAATGGAGTCGGGCTGAGAAGTCAGGTGACTCGAGGCGAGGGTACTGAACCACGCATGATTGGGCATAGCACCCTACAATCTGTGTGTCTAGCTCGTGTGATAAGTTTGAGTTCAAGTGGAATTGTACCCTGATGCTTTGCTCCATCGCTAGTCACACTAATAATTGGTGTCTCGGTGCCTTGGCTGTTTGAAGAGAACTATGTGGCAATGCTACTTAAGGCTTGATAGTGTAGCTACCGTCAAGTGGTGCGTAGCGAGACCGCCATCAAGAACTAGTCAGGAGGGCCGCTAAGGTCCGGGGAGCGAGCTGCTAGTGATAGGTGGGCAACGCGACTACTGAAAGCTGAGCAACGAGACCACCGAGGGTTGAACCACGGGGCTACGCTTTCAATCCGGAATATCAACGTCACCTCGGGGATACACCATCATTCATGGTGTTAGCTCTTTGTGTACTTTAACTCTTTCCCTTGGGAATACAATCACTTCTGCATAGTATCGTACCAACCCTATTCTCCCCCCTTTTTTTCTTTAGAGGAGGCGAAGAAAGGGAAAATATGGATGTATAGTTGTTGAAATCTGATATACATAGCTGCTGGAAAGAGTTAGGTGATGAAAGCGTTGATAAGAGCTGGGTAGCGAGACTAGCGGGGGCCGGTCAACATGGATGGTGAGAGCGGAGTAGCTAGATTTCCTGGGATCGGTCAACAAGGCTGCTGATGACCGCGCAACGCAGTTACTGATGGCTATTTCGAAACGCTTCACGAGTAGTAGTAGTAATGTACTACTCTTCTCCCCCCCCCCCTTTTTTTTCTTAAAAAACATTGAGATGGTCGGACCACATCTTATAGAATCAGATTTACCTTGACTGGATTGGAGCGCACGAGCTTTGATTTTTTTTTTTTGGAAGTTCCGAGTGGATTGGACCGCAACGTGTCTTCTAAATTTGGATTTTGCTAGGCAAAAATCTCAACATTGAGCGTTTGATTATTGTCTTGTAAAATTAGCTCAAGGCAAAGGTATAACCCATTTGTTATAAAATTGTGTCCATAAAAAACTTAAGGGATGCCCAAAATTATAAAGGAGTCTTGGTAAATAAGCCCAATAATCTTGTAAGAGCCCATCTAGGATTCTTAGCCCAAATCCTTTTGCTGAAAATGGATTGGTACCCTCGGTACCACTTATGAGGCCAACTTTGAATCAAGAGGAATTTGCCAGCTGGTTCTTTGTATCCGATTTCCAAGGAGATGCCACGGATGTCAACGGTTGATACCATTACAGGTATACTTTTGGGGACTGACTATTCCTATACCCAGCTGTTAGCAACAGAGGTAAATGTACATCTACGGATGTCTTCAGTTAACATTGTTAGTTGCCCTTGTTCCAAAGGGTAATACTAATGCAGCTTGGTCTTGGTAGAAGACTACATTCAGAATAGTTAGGTCTTGGTAGAAGACTACATTCAGAACAGTTAGGTCTTGGTAGAAGACTACATTCAGAATAGTTAGGTCTTGATAGAAGACTACATTGAGAATAGTTAAGTCTTGGTAGAAGACTCCTTTTATTACTAATAGGAATCATAGGGATTTCTAGGGTTTTTCAAACGCTTACAGTTATTTTACAAACCTCTTCATACTTACAGTTCATATACAAATTCTTACATACAAATACTTACGTACAAATTAAGATACTATATACTTATGATCTCACCAGCTTTAAAGCTGATACTCGCTTTCAAAATTACTTGTATCCTCAGGTCATCATAGACAGGTACCGATGCAAGGAGAATGGAAGATGGAGCTTGTTCAAGACTCATCTTTCATTTTGATTTATGCTTTTGTGTTTATCAAAATTTGACAAGACACTTGTATAATAATTATATTATTAATGCAATGGATGATGTTGTTGCTTGTTTACTACTTTTCATTGTTGTGATACTGTACCTGACGTCCTCCGCCCCAGAACGTTTCCGTTGTTCCTGGTTTTGGGGTGTGACAGATTGGTATCAGAGCATTGTTTATAGTGAATTAAGTATATCAACCCATAAAAGATATACTAACTATAAATACATAAGGGATTAAAAATACTCTGACCCAGAGTTTATACTTTAAATAATAAAATATTTAAGTAAGTATACGTGTTGCATTCATACTAAAATCAGTTTCACTAGGACAGTACAAAAGAATTACGATTGTTGGGCAACACAAGTAGGCTTAGAGACATATGGTCAAAACTGGGAAGATGTAGCCTGATCACCTATATTATCCGAGAGTTGACTAGCATGTGCCTAAGTTTAATTGTGTGGTTGAAACAATGCTAAAATCTTACCAACCCTACCACAATGAGAACAATAGAACATAACATTTAAAATTTAAAATACTATAGGAGTATTTGGTGTTACTATAAGTACTTTATACTTGAGAATTAAAACGGTATCTTCATTACTAAGTTGATAGTTGCTAAGTGGATACACTAAGGCTATATGTAAATAGGATGTTATAGACTTAGAATCTGTTAAAATTTTGCCTTACCCCTATTTTGTGTGAATTTGGAATTAAGGTCACTTATTCGAAGGTCTATCCTGTTTAGATTACATATAACTGGTATGCACTTCAAAACTAGCGATGTAACTGATGAAGATTTTCTAACTAATTATCTAGATAGTCCGTCTAATAATTATTTTCTTACCCCAAATCTCGCGTAGATAACATGGCTGGACTCCATCCCCACAGCAACCTGTTCCTTCCGAACGAAGTTATTGCTTGATAGTTTGAAGAAGAACCAGAAAATGATCATCCTATCCCTGTGAATGATCACCATGATGAAGACCTTTCGGATGATGCTAATTCCGAACCCGAGGTTGAAGATCTACCCCAGGCAGCTCCCGTTCAAATTCCTAACCCTCGCCCGGCTTTTCATGGCCCAACGCCTCCATGGGTGGAATGTTTGAAAACATGGAGCCAAGGAAAAGATCAGCCCATGCCATTTGATGGTGATCGAAACTTTTATGACCTGAGCAATGGGAGCTCGGCAGACAGAAGCTTGCTCATCCTGGTCCGCAGAGTGGCCCGAAATGAGATTCAAGGCAGGACAGCCCTGCATCAAATCACCGAAGTTGCCGCCAGTGCGAGAATGCATACCCTCCGCACCATTCGTCTAGAAGATGCTCGTGAGAGATCTGAGAGAAACCATGAAACCCTACTACAGGCACTAGCTGAATCCCAAGCCAAAGTCATAGAACTCCGAGTACGACAGAGGGTGTACGAAAGACACCTACTCGATGTAGAACGTCAACTGGCTGAACTAAGAGTTCACCAGAGGGATTATCGTCGTCAGTAATAATTGTTTTACTTTGTTTTCCTTGTTATAAAGTAATGTTTTTCTGTCTATGCCCGATATGGTATTTTCTATGAAATTATCTTGTACTGCAAGTACTTTAGTTAGGTCTTTATGCTGTCAAGAACTATCTTCTCTGGATATGATGTAAGACCTTTACAAGGTCATTTCTCCGAATCTTTACGTCGTGAATATCAAGATATTGGAAGTCGGCTAACTTCTGTGTCATTCTTCATTCAAGTACTCTTATCATACTTTCAATGAGGTCTATCTGAAACATGCTTTAGTCAAGTCATTGGACTATAGTAATTTAGCTCTGGAGACATTTCCATGTCTCTTTCAGTGGTTGGATCTTGTTATTCACCAACCCATGATACCTCAGCTCGAACGTCAAACGTCTTGAGACCATTCTACAAACTCACTTCCATTCCGTACTAGGATTGCATCATAGGGATGTAGGTCAAACCTTCGTAATCATACCTTCAATCTGTACTAGGACTGCATCATAGGGATGTAGGTCAAACTTTCGAGAACTATTCATTACATAAACAGCCGAACTACGTCCAGAGTCAACCAGAATCGCTCACAAATTCCTTGTCTTTTGTATTACAGAATCATGTCGCCATCCGGAAACAACCATCCAAGCAATGAAACCTCTACTTTTCCTATGGACTCCGCTACTTTCCAAGCCGCCGTTACAGCTGCCGTGATGGCTGCCGTGACAGCTATCCTAGCTAATCGCAGCACTATCAACGCAACCGAGATGGAAAAAGGAACGGACAATCCCGATCGTGTTAACAATCCGAGAAATCAACAAATAGTAAAAGTCGCCACCGCTCAAAACAACAACTCAGAGTTCAAGAAACGAAGATGTCAAACTCAAGTAAAACGCAAGCGATTTCAGAGAATTGACGAACAAAAACCACAAGTGGAAATTGCTACCATCCCAGTACCGGACAGACCATATAAAGGAACACTCCCGAAGTGTGACCGGTGCAACTACCACCACAAGGGAATTTGTCGAGCCTGGCAATGCAATAGTTGCAAAAATATGGGGCACATTGCTCGTTTCTGTAGAACTACCTCCACCACTGGATCAAGCCTAGTTTTCTATAGTTGTGGTGAGGCAGGGCATTATCACATGAATTGTCCAAAAGAGAAGATCAACGAAAGCAACCGTGCCCCCATTACTCCTACTCGACACTTCACTTCCTCCACTGATGTGGGTGCTGTCCAGATATGTCACCAATGCGGTGGAATTGGACACCTCAAAAAGGATTGCCCGATAACGCAGAACTCTGGCGCAGTCGGGAAAATTCTCGGGATTATAGCTGCAGGAGAGCCTGCTCTGGAACCCCTCGTTATGTAATTTAGGAGTGTTGTTGTAACAGACCTCTAAACTATCCAAAACTAGTGCAACTAGAGTCTTATCTTTTGCGAGATCCTATCGGTATAGGGATGCTCGTGTTGCGTATACTTGTCTTTTGTAGTATATCTTATTTGCAGCAATAGTCTTGTAGTAAATCTAAAGTACTGTAACTCTGTTCATGGTTGCATGGTTGTTTTTGTCTGTAAACGTCTTATGTTCAAATCTAATGTCTTTAAGTTTTAGTATGATTTCGACATTATCATACTACTCGATTCAATTTGATCCTCACAAAAACAGCTTCATACGTACATCTCTTTCTTCTAGATCACTTTTCCAGCAAAGCCGTCATATCAGAACACCGAAGTACTCATGCCAGGAGTACCTCTTAGTTATTTTCTTTCCGAAGAAATCCCCGAAGTACCACTCGTACAGTACATCAAGTTTAATCCACGGATTCATGCGATTGAATCTATCACTGAGGAAGGTATACATAGGAGGGATATATAATCAAGCTTCTACAGGTTTAGAATTGATGATTCCACTTTAACTTCTTTTCCCCGATGGGATGTGAGCTTAAGGAAGAATCAGTTATTCGACTACCTTTTCAATCTTAATTATATATGAATCATATACATGAAATGGTGATTATGAACCAAGTATGAATTCTAATATGAACTTCAGGACGGAGAACTGCTTAAGTCTACGACTAATCACATCGTCATGTGAACAAACTTAGCACCCAGTAGGACCCTTGTAAACAGATCTCCCTATAGTCTAAACACCTACGGAGACACAAGAATAGCCCGGACAACTTAACGAACTACACAGAAAGAGAATTAGAAGACTAGGCTTCTCACCCTGGAGAACCCCAGTCTTATTCTCCCAGAGATCGACGGATTACATCATATGTGCCTCGGATATCGAGGACTCCGTCAAGATTTTCATAGAAATCGTTATCTCTGCCTCGCATAGATGAAATGGTTGAACAAACGCAAGGAAAGAATTACTTCCAGGAATGGATCTGAGATCCGAATATCACCAGTTCGAGTGTTAGGGAAAGATGTCCGGAAGACTATCTCCTAAACTCGATGCGGACACTTCGAGTCCGTAGTGATACCTTTCGGATAGGACCAATACGCCAATAGTTTTCATGAGCTGAATGAATAGGGTTACGTCTTTCTTACTTGGATCAATTCGTCATTTCTCCATGTAATGACTTACTTATCTACCCTCGTAGTAAGAAGAAAACCCATGGAAACATTTCCTACAGAGGAACTTTTAGCGAAGTTCTCTAGGCACGAGTTTTGGAAATTGAAAAGTCAAATTTCTAATACACACTGTTAGTAATGTGGGAAATTTTGAGTACTCTTTCAATTTGTCAAAGCCGATGAGCATTTGTCGACACCAGAGACGCCGACAGTCTTTCGCCAAATTCTAGGTCTTACAGACCTACTGTGATAGTTCATTCAGAACTCCTCGAAAAATTACAGAAACCCGTACGACATTGACCCAACAAGGGGTGGCCTTTGACCGAGAAGTTAAGCAAGAAGAGGAACCGTTGAAATTCCAAGTGAGTGACCAAGCTCTTTAGGTTAAATCACTCTGGGAATGGCTTAATATGCTTCGTATCACGTGGAAAGCTAAATCCAATATAGTTAGGACCTCCGAGATTCTTATCAGAATCGGTCCTATGCCTCGCACAAACTAGACCTACTCCGCGAACTCAGTAACGTATATCCTACTCTTCGCGTCTCGATCGTGAAACCATACCTTTCCGTTAGGACTCTTGTAAGTCCACTCGTCGAGATCCTCGCCTTCGTATTAGAACCGTAGTGACCCTCGACCGAGAGGTCAAGCGGACGAAGCAACGCCATCGCCAGTTAGTGAAGGTTCGTTGGAATGCCAACCGAGAACCCGATTTCACTTAGGTGCGCTACAACCAATCGATTTGGAAGTTTCCTCCTCTCGACTCAATCATTCATAACTACTTCCTTATCTAAATTCTAATTTCAGGACGAAATTCCCTTTAACAGGGGGATGATGTGACAACCCGAAATTTCCATTCGGTCAAACCCTAAAAGTCAACCACTTCGTAGCATAAGTCAATGTAATTATTTCTTATTTTTAAGAAATATAAAATTATTTTGACTATTTTAATATTATTTTTAAGCGAACGGGTGTAAGAAAGTGTCGTCTCTAGTTTTGATTTTTGAAAACCGCAAACACTTCGCGTATTAGAAACACCCAACCAAACTTTTATGTTTGGGTCGAAAAATCATCCAAAAATCCGTAAACTCATGCTTATACATGAGTTTACTCCCCATTTGTGTTTACTCCCCAATTATCAAAAGAGTAAACTCCAAAAATATTCTCTCAAGTATCATCCAAGATTTAATTCCAAATCTTCAATCTTGTAAGTGTTTTAACCCTTTCAAGTTAGTAAAACACTTAATCTAGTGTTTGTGCATCTATTCATCCATTCATTTCTGGTTTTTGTTCAAATTTTCCAAAACACCAAGAACACACACTAAGTGTTCTTGGCCTTTTAGCTCAATTCAAGCTTCCTTATGTAAGTACTTTTATCCTAGAGTCATTTAAAGCTAGCTATGCATGTTTATACCAAGGAAATTTGTCAAGAACACAAGTGTATGAGTGTTCACAGTCCAAAGAGATGCTTGGACCGTAAACACCATAAAGAGGCACCAAAGTGTGCCTAAGTCCCAAATCTAAGCCCTAGTTGATGTATAGAACATCCTTGACATGTTTAAACCCTTCCTTCTTGTGTTTAAGCCTTGAAAAAGCACCAAAACCCCCAATTTTATGTGTTTACGATTTAGGGATGCCCCAAAACCATAAACACCCCAAAAAGTGGGTAAATGTCCATTTAAAGTCCCATACTTGGTTCTTATGGCTAAATCTAACCTAGACTAGTGCCATCATTGAACTAAGGACTTGAAAACCCCAAATACCATAAACTTAGGAGTTTAAGGTAGTAAACTCATGAGTTTAAGGTAGTAAACTCATGAGAAGTTTTCCTTAGACCGTAAACTCCATTTAGGAGTGTTTTGATGCCACACAACACTTCCTAAGGCTAATTCGTGAAGTAGGAATGTTTGGAATAGCCTAGAAGACTTCAAATCACCAAATGGTCAAAAGATTTGGAGTTTACGGCCGTAAACTCAATAGTTTACGACCGTAAACTCAAGGGGTGTTGATCCTTGGGGAGTAAACTCATTTTAAGAGTTACCCTTGAACCCCAAACACACTAGCCTTTCCCTACAGCACTTAGATGCAACCCTTGAGACTTTTTAACACTTGTATAAAGTGTTTAACATGCCCTAGAGTGTTTTAACTTTGTTTATTAGTTGTTTAAAGACTAATTGAGTATATACATATATCCTTATATGTTATTAGGATCTTTGTGCGTGTCTAAGTCTTCACTTGACACCAAGCACTTATCTGACACTTCCTTCCGATCCACTCACTACAGGTGAGTTCATACCCCTTAACTACTGTTTTAAATGTTTTTAAATGTTTTATGGGGGGATACAAGTAGAATCATGCTAATTATTGTATCAATCACATGTGATTAATAAGTAGAATTATGCTAGTTATTATATCAATCACATGTGATTAATATGCAACATTCAAATGATTCACTTCACTTTAACCATTCTTACCAAACAGGTTCCTCAAATGATTTTCTTAAATGTTTTATATGTTTAAAAATCCTTATTAAATGGTTCATTACACACTGTATGATCCTATTTCAAACCATTTTACTCCGATCTGTTTTACTCCAAGGTGTTATCAAAACGTTTTACTTCAAACTGCTTTTACTTCAATCTGTCTTACTTCAAATTGTTTTATAGATTGACATCAAGTCGATCTTTTCTTAAGATAATAATTATGTTCAAAGGTTTTACAAAACTTACTTTATGCTTTTATATTATAAATTGCATGCCTATATATGTATAGTTATATGAGAAATGTCTAAAAGACTTGGGAAGGCTATCCACCCTATTTCCTTTTCGCGCTTGAGATGTGGTCTGGTGGGATATCGGGTATCCGTCCGAAGGTTGTTTAAATATTAGTTATATATCATATGTACATATATAGTCATAAAGGCCCTTCAAGTTCATCCAATTCCCTTGGGTAGCAAGGGTATACATCCATGTTCATACGTACCAGTTATATTACTAGTAAGCTACCATATGGGTAGTTTAGGAAGAGACTAGAACTATTACTAGAACACAATACTATACAATGAGTCAGTTCATTCATGAGTCATACTTTCTATAACATTACATTACATTACTATACTTGCTAGATAGAGAGCACGTACACTACAACTATAACATTACAGTACATTACTATACTTACTAGATAGAGAGCACGTACACTACAGCTAGAACATTACAGTATATTACTATACTTGCTAGATAGAGAGCACGTACACTACAGCTAGAACATTACAGTACCTAACCATACTATTACATAGATATGGTCACATGATCACATGTACATGAGTACACTTACAGGAATTACTAGTACATTTTATATGTATAGATTCTGTTATATAATCCTCATTCTTATCTTTACCTTGTGATTCAATCACATAATCGACGAGATAGATTGGATTTAATATCCTAGTACCCAAGGATACGTTGCGGGACTGACCATTCCTAGAATCTCTGTTAGCTACAGAGGTAAAAGCACATTCACGGATGTCAACGGTTGATACCATTACAGGTATACTTTTGGGGACTGACTATTCCTATACCCAGCTGTTAGCAACATAGGTAAATGTACATCTATGGATGTCTTCAGTTAACATTGTTAGTTGCCCTTGTTCCAAAGGGTAATACTAATGCAGCTTGGTCTTGGTAGAAGAATACATTCAGAACAGTTAGGTCTTGGTAGAAGACTACATTCAGAACAGTTAGGTCTTGGTAGAAGACTACATTCAGAATAGTTAGGTCTTGATAGAAGACTACATTGAGAACAGTTAAGTCTTGGTAGAAGACTCCTTTTATTACTAATAGGAATCATAGGGATTTCTAGGGTTTTTCAAACGTTTACAGTTGTTTTACAAACCTCTTCATACTTACAGTTCATATACAAATTCTTACATACAAATACTTACGTACAAATTAAGACACTAGATACTTATGATCTCACCAGCTTTAAAGTTGATACTCGCTTTCAAAATTACTTGTATCCTCAGGTCATCATAGACAGGTACCGATGCAAGGAGAAAGGAAGATGGAGCTTGTTCAAGACTCATCTTTCATTTTGATTTATGCTTTTGTGTTTATCAAAATTTGACAGGACACTTGTATAATAATTATATTATTAATGCAATGGATGATGTAGTTGCTTGTTTACTACTATTCATTGTTGTGATACTGTACATGACGTCCTCCGCCCCAGAACGTTTCCGCCGTTCCTGGTTTTGGGGTGTGACATTTTTCATCTCTGATGTGTGTAAAATGCACTTGTTTTATCTCTACTTTTAATTAATAAAATTGAACACACAAAGGCAGTGAACCTGTCTTTTAGTGGTATAGATTAGTAAGTAAGGTGTCGAACTCAGGGAACGGAAAATTAAACTAATAACTAATTTTAACTAAAACAACTAATAAAAGTAAAAGGGGTTTCTCTAGTTTTGCAAGACTAGAAACTTAGGCACACTAAATTAACTAAATAACTAAAGCAACAACTATTCACCAAATTTGATAAAGATGTTTCTATTTAGGTTCAACCAATTCACTCCTATAGTTATTTGTATTTATGGTAGATTAATTGCTATTGGTTACCAATTATAATGGTTAGGTTCATGTTCATTACTCCTAACCCTTAGACAATTAACTAATTTAAGCGGTGATCAAGTGTTTAAACTAATTAATTCCCTAGATTAATGATTTGGATTAAATAAGATTTGTAATGGTCAATTAAGTTATTAATTCAATTAACCTCTTGTTTGATGGTTTCTCAAACAAGCTCACACATTAATCTTCCTATTGTCTTATTAATCTTAGTTTCATAATCATTACTTCTAAGCATATGGTTTAGTGTTCACATAGACATATGAGGTTAACAACTAAGACATGTTCATGCAACCTAATTGTCTTCCAGTTAACAGAAAATAGTAGTGATTAATGCATAAGGCTCTTTAACAAACTTAATTTAATAAATCACCAATAAACAATCAAACAAAAACTAATAATTAAACCATAGGAGTTCCTTGGTATTCCCCAAACAGAAACAAAAACGAATTTAGTTCATAGTTGCAGTAGAAACAAACATAAAAACAAGGTTTACTAAATCAAACATATTCAATTCCTAAATCTAAGTGGTAGGATTAACCTAATTGCTTGAATTCTTCAAAAGATTGAAGCTTAGGGTTCCTTAGTGTCTTCTAGGGCTCTTAGTCACAGCTTGACCTTCAAAAATCGCCAGGAATGTTGTCCCATTAGATAAGGATTCGTTTTTTATAGATATCCCAAAACAGGGTGTACTCGGCGAGTAGCAGGACCAACTCGCCGAGTAGGTGCATAGTTATCCGTCTTGAATCAGGAATCGTAGCTATCTTCTGGAACATCCTCGTGTACTCACCGAGTAGAGTCGTCTACTTGCCGAGTAGATGGTCTTTTGTCTCTTATTTTCACTCTTTGGTCTTCAATTGCTTCCCCTTGCTCCCTTTTACTTCCAAGCATATCTTCTGGACTGAAAACAAAATTCAAAACATTTTAAGTACCTTTTGTCCACATTATTCACATAATTAATTAAAAATAATTAAGAATATATGCTAAATAATTAACTAATTATGCACATATCAAAATACCCCACACTTGACTTTTGCTTGCCCCCAAGCAAAACTAAATTTTAAGCATATTAGAATAACATATAATAACTTCAATCTAACCCAACCATTATGCCAAGACCACAACGCATGCATTTGTGTCTAAAATTTCCTAAAAAAAACCCCATACTTCAAATACTCACAATCCTCATAAACATTCGCCCACTCACCCCGAACTATGCTCATTTTATGCAACCCTCCGAATCCATCCTCAGAAAACCTCTTTACCCTCAAGGTATTTTTAATTGAGCAACCCAAGCATACATATTCTAGAATTACAAATTTTCGATACCACTATGGAGCTCTTTGAATTCTTCACTTCCTTGATAATTTGATCTTTGATCTCTTTGAATTCACCACCTTGTATTGATTGATTTTTGGTATCTTCAACTTTTTGGATTTCTTGGAATTTTGATCTTTAGATCTTCACTTTATTTGCTCCAAAATTCTTACAACTTTTCTAGTAATTCTCTTTTTTTTTACATGTATTCCTCACTTTTTCACTCAAATCCCTACATGCTTAAGCAGGGGCGCTCAATCTCAACCTTTATTGACTAATGATAACAATTTTCCTGGATACATTTCAGGTTTAGGCTGCTAAACATATTGCATCCCTCAGGCTGAGCAAGGTCGTGATTTTGTCTCATGATTTCACTGAAATAAGGAAGCCACAAATGCACTAGAACGTATATAGGCTCAACTAAACATTTGGGTTTTCATGCAATTATCAACAAAATTCTAACATGGAATCCTAATTTTCTTTTACCAAAATTTCCTAAATTAAATCCTAAGTGTTTTTTGGTATGCAACAATTTTTAAAATTAGCCTAAATTAAGATTCTAAGTTTTCTAATATGTGACTAACCCCCTACCCCACACTTATTTTATGCAATGCCCTCATTGCATATTATGCAAAATAAAAATGCAAATATAGGGAGAATTGGAACAAACTCCCCTGGGGTAGCAGTCGATACGTTGACACTCTCCTCTTCAGCTCCTTCTTCAATTGACTTTAGCCATGGGAACAGCTCATCCATGGCACGGGTGTCGTGCGTCTCGTGTGGTTGACAGCTCGAAAATTCCACGGAACAAGGTCGTTAGAAAGTCTCCAGTAGTAATCCCTCACAAAGAGTGTATGAATGTTGCAGTGAAAATGGTCAAAGCAATTCTGAAATTCTAAAAGTAGCAGGCTACTCGGCGAGTAGGCTCGCGGACTCGGCGAGTAGGCCTTGATGCAAAACAAGATCGTGTAATATCGCACGTACTCGCCGAGTAGAGTTTGTGCACTCGGCGAGTAGTGAGTGTTTTTCCAGAACTGTTCTAGTCGCTGCATCTCTCGACTTTGGTGTTGAAACGGAAGTGTAAATTGACTCTCACTCGAATTCCCTCAGCAGCAACACTCCATATGACCCTCGACTCTCACGGACTCAATCGTAAGGACAAGACTCCATAATTGCTTAAAATTCTCTCATTCCTTTCTTGATCCTTACTAGTTAGTATGCTTCCCTATCTTCAATCCCTGGAAAAAAAAACACCTAACAGTGACACTAATAATCCAACCAACATAAACAAAATCCAAAGTGTTTAACAATTGTTTTAGATCAAAACATCATAAGCAAAAAAAAACAAAACAAATTCTTCAATCTTCATCATCCATTCCAGCTCCTCCTGCTCCACTTCCTCCCTCTCCATCTTTTCTTCGCATCCTCTCATCCCAATTCATGATATAGGGGTAGCCGGGTCCAGGTCTCGGGGCAATTTGCATTTGTTGAAAGAGGTACTCGAAAGATTGATTAGTGTAGTTCACCCCTTGCCCAATATCATCCAAGTAGTGTCGGTACTCTACTTGGTTCCAACCATCATTATCCTCCACCGGAATAATCGGTGGATCTTCCCGCACCCGTTCGCTCCTTTGTCGGACCCGCCTTCCCGGCTCCTCGGGGACCGCCGGCTCATCTTCATTTGGAATAGTGAAGGAATCACCAAACTTTTCAACTATCTGTGCCCTCCTATAAAGTGCAGTGTTGAATGGTGGAGGGTGGATAACTGTTAGTGCCTGAGCTTGTGGCAAATCCAAGATCCCAAATGACTTGGCAAGTCGGGTAATAAACATGCCTCCATTTATCTTTGAATTGATCTTCTCCGTGACCGCCCCCTCAGCAAGAAATTTGGCAATGCAGTAAGGAAGGTTGCAAAAAACGTCTGGAGTGATGATGCTCCACAAGTAGAAGATGTCAAGGGTGGGGACTTTGTCCCCATCCTTCCGCATGTTTATCGTACTAGCCACAAACTGGTGAATGAGTCGGTGGATCGGAGAACGAATGTGACCTTCTTGCGCGGTGGAGAGAATGTAGACTCGGTTGGCAATTTTGTTCCACCATGTAGACGCCACCACCTCCTCGGGAAGTTCTTTGTAACAATTTTCCAAGAAGGCTTCAAAATAGTCCGTCATCACCATGTCTTGGTCATAAACACCCAACCTCCATGAGAACTCCACCATGCTGCATTGTCGCAGCTCCCCGCCCAAAGAGAAAGAGATTGTGTTAGGATTGTAGAACTCATTACCACCTCGAAATGAGATGGTAGCAAAGAATTCCCAGCACAACTCAGCGTAAACCGGCTCTTGGATTTTAAATAACTGCAACCAACCATCACAAGTGATGTTGGCATATCCCAAATTGCAATCCTTTACCAAGTACGGGGTAAGTTCTTCTTCCAAACCAACATTTCCCATCCATCCCCAATCCACTACATTTGGAAGGTGAATTTCCTTCTACCTAAGTGCCTCCAATCTGTTTAGAGCTCTTGTTTTTGACGATTTGGATGTAATTTGTTGAAAAGATAGCCATGGCATATCACCATGGCTTCCCCCTCGCGAAGATTGGCCCCTTCTTGCCATGTTACCTGTATACACATATCAAGAACACAGCAACAAACAACACCCAGTAATTAAAACAAAAAAATATTGGTCTGAATGTGACCTACTCGCGAGTAGTATGAACACCAAGACAGATCGCGTATCGGATCTGTGTAATCTGTGCAAAAGTCCAAATTTTTCATAGGGTTTTGTTGTAATTACTTATCTAACCATAGATCTTGAAGAAAATACTCCTAACATTATCTAATTCGTGACTAAATCAAAACCCTAGAGTTTGAGGAAAACTCCCCAAATCCGAAATTACTTCAAATCTGGACAGATCTGTGATAAAAATCCAACCTTTCATGAAATTAAAGGGTAAAGATGTTACCTTTTTGCTTGAATGAGGAGAATTAAGTGGAAAATTGAAGAGATCTTGAAAACAACTTGAAAGATGGCTGAGAGAGAAGTACACGGCGAGTAATGGGATGAAATGGTGAAAAAAAACTTTTTTTTACAGATTATATTTCACTTGTTTTAAACTGGCTACTCGCCGAGTAGAAGCGCTTTTGAATGACATCTGACTGAATCGGGCATCTACTCGCCGAGTACACGACTCTACTCGGCGAGTATATGTCACAGATTGAAAAATTTTGTGTATTTAGAAAAATTAATGTATTAATTCATGTTTTTAAACCATCCACCCGACACTCTAAGCATGGCTTGTCCTCAAGCAGTTATTGGCATAAAAGTAGATGAAGAAGAATGAAAAAAATGTGAAAATAAAGAAAAGGAAAGAAAATGCAAACTTGAGACTCGGGTTGCCTCCCGAGAAGCACTTCTTTTTATGGAGTCATTAGCTGGACTCCTCCCCTTCTACGTAGTTGGAATCCCGCCCAGCAGCAACTCTTCCAATCCTTCATTCCGGGGGACTCCTTCTTCATATTTTTTTACTCTATGACCATTGACTTTGAAAGGCGTGCCGTCTCTTGATAACAACTCTATAGCCCCATGTGGAAACACCGTCTCGACCAGAAAAGGACCATCCCACCTTGATTTGAGTTTTCCCCGAAAAAGTTTTAATCGGGAATTGAAAAGCAACACTTTTTGGCCTTCATGGATTTCTTTATTCTTGATCCTTTTATCATGCCATTTCTTGGTCTTTTCTTTATAAAGCCAAGAACTAGAGTATGCATCATTCCTTAGCTCTTCAAGGGAATTCGTTTGCATCAAACGGTTGCTCTTTAGTTCTTCCATGTCGAAGTTGCACCTCTTTAAAGCCCAATACGCCCTATGCTCAATCTCGACCGGTAAATGGCATTGCTTTCCATAAACTAACCTATATGGTGTAGTACCAATAGGTGTTTTGAAAGCTGTACGAAATGCCCATAACGCATCATCTAGCTCGTCCGACCATTCCTTGCGGTTGCTTCCCACCAATTTTTCTAAAATTTGCTTCAAGGCTCGATTGGTCACTTCGGTTTGTCCACTAGTTTGTGGATGATATGATGTGGAGAACTTATGGGTAACCCCATATTTCTTCAGCACCTTTTCCAATTGATCATTGACAAAATGTGTGCCTCGGTCACTGATTAAGGCCTTCGGAACGCCAAAGCGTGAAAATAGCTTCTTCAAGAATCGCACCACTACCCGTCCGTCATTTGTTGGTAACGCTTGTGCCTCCGCCCATTTTGATACATAATCGACCGCTACTAGTATGTACTTGTTTCCTTTGGACATGGGAAAAGGTCCCATGAAGTCAATTCCCCACACGTCAAACACCTCGCACACTTGGATACTATGTTGTGGCATTTCATTTCGAGATGAAATGTTTCCCACTCTTTGACAAGCATCACATTCTTTGACAAATTGGGCTGCATCTTTAAAGATTGTAGGCCAATAAAACCCAATGTCAAAGATCTTCTTTGCAGTGTAGTGTGCTCCATGATATCCTCCCGTGGGCCCGCTATGGCAATGTTCTAATACTATTCAGCTTTCCTTCCCGAACACACATCTTTGTATGATACCATCCGCATAGCTTCAGAAGAGGTATGGGTCGTCCCAAAAGTAATATCTGATTTCAGCAAAGAATTTCTTCTTTTGTTGACTGCTATAGTCCTTCGGGATGTAATTTGTAGCTAAATACTTAGCTATGTCTGCGAACCATGGCTCTTCTCCCACTGACACCATAATGTATTCGTCCGGAAAGTCGTCTCCATCTTTGTCTTCTTGCAATTGCGGGTTCTCTAGCCTGGACAAGTGATCAGCCGCTACGTTCTCCATTCCCTTCTTGTCTCGTATTTCTATGTCGAATTCTTGAAGAAGCAACACCCATCGTATCAGTCTTGGCTTAGCATCCTGTTTGGAAAACAAATACTTGATAGCCGAGTGGTCAGTAAAAACAGTAGTTTTAGATAAAACCAAGTAAGGGCGGAATTTGTCAAAAGCATACACTACAGCTAACAGTTCTTTTTCAGTGGTGGTGTATTTCTCTTGGGCTGGGTTTAAAGTTTTGCTAGCATAATATATGGGTTGAAAGTGCTTATCAACCCTTTGACCAAGGATAGCTCCTAATGCATAATCACTAGCATCACACATGATCTCAAAGGGTAAGTTCCAATTTGGTGCAATAATGATCGGGGCATTAGTTAATTTTTCCTTTAAAAATTCAAATGCCTCTAAACACTCTTTAGTAAAATTAAATGGTGCATCTTTGAGTAATAATTGTGTTAGAGGCTTAGTGATTTTGGAAAAATCTTTTATGAAACGTCGGTAAAAACCTGCATGTCCTAGAAAATTCCTAATGCCCTCCACATTAGTTGGTGGGGGTAATTTGGCAATGGTGTCAATCTTTGCCCGATCCACCTCAATTCCCTTTTTGGAAACTTTATGGCCCAAAACTATACCCTCCTTGACCATGAAGTGACATTTTTCCCAATTGAGGACCAAGTCGGTTTCTCACACCTAGCAAGCATTGACTCAAGATTTGTGAGACAGTCATGGAAAGAAGATCCGAAAACGGAAAAGTCATCCATAAAAACTTCCATGAATTTTTCCACCATATCGTGGAATATTGTTGTCATACACCTTTGAAACGTTGCAGGTGCATTGCATAGCCCAAAAGGTATGCGTCTATAGGAAAAAGTCCCACTTGGGCATGTGAATGTGGTCTTTTCTTGGTCCATTGGGTCTATGGGAATTTGAAAATAACCCGAAAATCCATCTAGAAAGCAATAATAGCTATGGTCCGATAGTCTTTCTAACATTTGATCTATAAAAGGTAGGGGAAAATGGTCTTTACGAGTGGCATCGTTTAGCTTTCGATAATCGATGCATACTCTCCAACCAGTTACCGTTCGCATCGGGATTAGCTCGTTTTTTTCGTTGGTTATGACCGTCATCCCTCCTTTCTTGGGCACCACTTGGACCGGACTCACCCATGGGCTATCGGAAATGGAGTAAATGTGACAACCGTCAAATTCTGGTCAATTCAAAGTCAAATAAAGTCAACAAGTCAAACCCGTCAGCTCAACTAGCCCTTGTGTACTAGGACTTACGTTCAGTATTTACTAAACAACTCGCTATTCTGATAAGAAATCATAAATCGAAAAGTACGTACAACTAGATCTCTTTAACCTAAAAATTGTGGTACGTGGCGGCCCAAACCGATAAAACAATGTTGCATACTCATCAGGAGTGTGTAAGATCCTTAAACAAGGCTTAACAGGGTTCACGAACCATGCATTGCGATGCCGGACACTCACAACTATCCCACATGGAACCTCTCTCAATCGTTTTCACTCTATCTCTCTCTATGTCAAACCTCTCCCAAATCTCTCCAAGTATGCGAAATCTCTCTCAAATATCTCTCTGTATTAGAAATCTCTTCAAGAATGTCAAATCTCTCCCAAATCCCTCTAAGTATGTGAAATCTCTCTCAAATATCTCTTTGTATGAGAAATCTCTCCAAGAATGTCAAATCTCTTCCAAATCTCTCCAAGTATGTGAAATCTCTCTCAAATATCTCTCTGTATGAGAAATCTCTCCAAGAATGTCAAATCTCTCCCAAATCTCTCCAAGTATGTGAAAACTCTCGCAAATATCTCTTTGTATGAGAAATCTCTCCAAGAATGTCAAATCTCTCCCAAATCTCTCCAAGTGTGAGAAATCTCTCCCAAATCTCTCTCAAAAGTTTCCCGTAACTTTTTGGAATCATTCGGGTCATTCCGCCCTTAACCGGGTCAAAAACGGCTCAAAACGGGACGAAAACGAGAAAAATAGGCTTTAGGAACCGAAACCAAGAAGAGAGGCTTCTTAGGCGAGAACCGAGCCTCTGTTGGCTGTTTCACGCGAGGACCGAGCCTCTGCCTCTGTTCGCTTCTCGCACTCTCTGTTCGCCTTCCGCCTCTCTGTCGCTTCCTCTCCTCTCTGTCTCTACCCGCCTCTCGGTCTCTGCTCTCTCTTCTCTTCTCTCGGTCTCTCTTCTCCTCTCTCGGTTCCCTCTCTCTCTCTCTCTCCTTTCTCCCCTCTCGGTTCCTACTCTCCCTCTTCTTCCCTCTCGGTTTCTGCCTCCCTCTCTCTCGGTTCAGCATCAGAAGACCGAACCTCGGCCAGAATTCGGAAATTTGTCACTTTTAGCCCATTTTTGATATTTTTAACATTTTAAGCCTGTTTTTCGTGATTTTAAAGCGGGATTTTCTCCAGAAATTATATTTTAACATAATAAACTCTAAATATTCATAATTTAAACATATTTTGATGAAAATCATTATCTAAATAATAAAAATCAAATGGGTGAATTATTAAAGGTGGAGTGTTGACTTTGTCTTATCCAATGTCACAAGCAACCACCCCACGCCCACTCTTTGACTAACCACACCTCCCCACCTTACCTAGGTCACTTCAATGTCCCTCACACTCAATTTACACTTATTCTTATGTTTTTAGAGCTGGAACAAAAATCCTCTCTCCTCATTTCTCTCATTTGCCCTCATTTCACTAAGTATCAAACACCACTTTTCTCTCAAACTTTTCCCACTCCAATTTTGAGATTCAAGGCTGATTTTCAAGTGTTCTTCCACTCTTAGTAAGTATAATTCATCCTCCTTATGATTATTTCACTTCATTCTACTCAAATCATGAATATCTTACACAAACTCCATCATATTAGCGTTAGAGCTTCGAATCTTCAAGTGATTCTTCAAGTGTTCTTGGGTTGAACACTTCTCTTCTTCAACACTTATCTACTGAAATCACTCAAGGTGAGTTCATACCCCTACATTTTCATGTTTTCTCAAGTTTTCAGGGGGGGGGGGGGGGAATACAAGTTAAAACACCAAGAACATAACTAAAATTTTCTAACAGCCTTCATCAGAAAAGTTCAACTCCATTCACGGACTGTTTTGGACAACTTAAACATTTTATTTTTCAAAACTGTACAAGGTTCAAATAGTTCGAGTTCTTAGCTTTAAAATGACTACTTGCACATCTCCATACGATTTTTCTACAATTTATGGTGAATTTTACAAAACTGCCTATCATTTCAAACACCAATCCGTACCAGTCTGTGATTATGGACTTTTTCACCCAAATTTGAGGTCATTAAAAATCTTGATAAAAATTATGAGTAAACTAGACACATTTTGTGAACTCTCAGAATTTACGGATCTAGTTTTCGACTTCGTATGATTTTTCTATGATTTTTCTAAAACAGTGCTGAAAGACTAAGAATTAATTAACAGCTTCTAACTATCAAAACACTTTGTAACATGTTGAGCAAAGTGTTAAAACTTGGATAACTTCATATATTACATGTATTTCTTGTTATGATATAATTATATAATAGGAAATTACTTGCTGAATTTATAAGAATCCTCCATCATAATCATTAGTACAAGACAAAACAAGTTAAACATAGCTATAATGTACTATACATTTGACTTCCATAGAATGGGATTCTTAAACACCACAAAGAAATATACTAAACTATAATAGGTATAGTTAGAGTATATATACATTTCAAACATTTTAATAAACTATAATAGGTATAGTTTATGATCATTTACATAACATACTCGTACAAAAAGGGGTACAAATACAAAGTGCCGGTTTATTTATACAAAAAGGGGTACAAATACAAAGTGTCGGGTTTATATACAAAAAGTGGTACAAATACAAAGTGTCGGGTCTCTATACAAAAAGGGGTACAAATACAAAGTGTCGGGTCTCTATACAAAAAGGGGTACAAATACAAAGTGCCGGGTCTCTATACAAAAAAGGGGGTACCGATGCAAAGTACCAGGTTCACTTAAGATAGTTATTATGAAATCAAACTATATTTCATCTAGAATTGTTAGACTTCAACTATAGTCGCTGAGCGTATATGTTTGAGTCATATAAGAATTTAGTCTTGATTGGCCTAGAATTGGTGGTGCCCGCCTCATCTCCTGTTCCTCGTTGGGTTGTGGACCTAGGGCAGACCCACTATATTCAACGTTTTATCTAATTTAAACCTTATATAACTTTTATACGCTGGACGATTATAGAGGAACTCTACGGGTTACTCTAGGGTTCATTAATGCATCATATAGGAATATTTCTATTCACACTTAACTAAGAAAATATTGGATTTTCTGGAAATCAAACTATATTTCATCTAGAATTGTTAGACTTCAACTATAGTCGCTGAGCGTATATGTTTGAGTCATATAAGAATTTAGTCTTGATTGGCCTAGAATTGGTGGTGCCCGCCTCATCTCCTGTTCCTCGTTGGGTTGTGGACCTAGGGCAGACCCACTATATTCAACGTTTTATCTAATTTAAATCTTATATAACTTATATACACTGGACGATTATAGAAGAACTCTACGGGTCATTCTAGGGTTCATTAATGCATCATATAGGAATATTTCTATTCACACTTAACTAAGAAAATATTAGATTTTCTGGAAATCAAACTATATCGATTTTACAAGGAAAACGGTTTCTACTTCAAACAAAACTCTTATGAACTCACCAAATTAATTGTTGACACTTTTCAAAACTACTTGTATTCTCAGGAAATCAGTGAAACATGAAAACTTCATCACTTTGAGGATGGGACGTTAAACCGTCAACAATTTATTTTTGTCATCATAATGTAATTGACTTTGAATCATGTAAACATATACTTTGGTGTAACTTTTTCAATTATATTTATGATGGTTGTATTTACTTTGAGCACTATTATTTTCATTGTTGTGATACTGTACATGAAGTCCTCCACCCCCGGACGTTTCCGCCATCCTTGGTTTGGGGGTGTGACAGATTGGTATCAGAGCATTGTTTATAGTGAGCTAAGTATATCGAACCACATAAGATATACAAACTATAAATGCATTGGGACTAAGGTCTCTGATTTTAAGTTTTCAAAACCACTATACCTTTAGGAATAAATAGCTTTTGTTAAAAGTATACATGCATGCATACATACTAAGGTCAGCATCATTTTAGGACAAAACAAAAGTAATGATTTTTGGATATCACAGGTAAGCCTGGGGATGTATTGTCAGTCTTGGGAGTGGCATAGCCTGATCAACTATGCTGGTCCGAGGAGTGATTAGCATATGCCCAAGAATGGTTGTGATGTGGCAACAAGTCTAAAAACTTACCAACACTACCACAATGAAATACCATAGGGGTATTTTGGCATTATTATAATTACATATGTGAGAACTAAATAGATTTTTATCGATAAGTCAATAATTGCTTAGGGGATACATTAAAATTATATGTATCCAGGACGTCATAGACTTAGAATCTGTGGATCTTTGCTTTACTTCCTGTTCTCGTTGGATTGGGGATTTAGAGTTAGGGTCGCTTATTCGAAGGTCTATCCTGTCCCGAATACATATAACTAGTATGCACTAAACAATATGTTGAAGTACCTGATAAAGATCATCATATAATTAGCTAATTAGTACGTTTGCTTAGTTATTTCTTATATCCCCATTTCTCGCGAAGATATCATGGCTGGATTCCATCCACACGACGACCCGTACTACCCTAACCACGACAATACCAAATGGCTCGGAGAGGAGCCAGAGAATGATTACCCAACCCCTGTAGATGGTCACCAAGCTGAAGGCTATGCTGATGGTTCTGACTCCGACCCTGAAGTGGAGAACTTAACCCCGATGACTCTTGTTCCGAATCCCAACCCTCGACCGCCTTTTCAAGGCCCGACGCCTCCTTGGGTAGAGTGCTTGGAAACCTGGAGCGAAGAACAAGACCAACATATGTCGTTTAATAGAGAACAAAGTTTCTACAACATAAACAAAGGAAGCTCAGCAGATAGAATTTTTTTTTCAATCCTGGTCCGTAGAGTTGCCCGAAACGAGATTCAGGGTAGAACAACTCTCCATAGTATCGCAGAGGTTGATGCAAATACAAGAATACATACGATCCGCACCAATCGCCTTGAGCACACTCGTGAAAAATCTAAGAGAGACCACAAAACTTACTAACTCATGAAGTTCATTCATATGGACTTCCTTTATGAATTATATATAATGAATTCTTAAATCGGAGAATAATGCAGGAAAAATCTAATTCTATAACAACTGACTTGTCTTTACTAGTAGAAACTTACCATCTGATCATTTTTTTTTTGCAAACTCATGACAGAACGATGCCACCAAGGAAAAGACCCAGACCTTCGGGCAGCACAGCGCCACCACCTCCGACGCCACCTCCTCAGTTTGATCCCGAAATGTTCCAAGCTGCAGTAACAGCAGCCGTGGTAGCTGCAATGTCACAAATTGGCACAAATAGCACTGGTGGTGCTGGATCTGGAGCCACAAACCCTAACCACGGGGATAGTGCAGGACGCACAAGGGAATGCACTTACAAGGACTTCACAAATGGCAAACCCGATTCCTTCGATGGAAGTGGGGGTGTCCTCGCACTAATTCAATGGTTCGATAGAACCGAAGCAATCTTTGAGATTTGTGCTTGCCCCGAAGCGAGTAAAGTCAAGTACGCGACATTCACCTTCATCGGAAGAGCTCTCACTTGGTGGAACGGCAGAGTTAAGTCGCTTACGCTTGCAGTGGCTAACTCGTTAAGTTGGGAGGACTTAAAGAAGATGATGCTGAAGGAATATTGCTCAAGAGGTGAAGTGCAAAAGCTGGAGCAAGAACTATAGAATCTCAGAATGGCAGGCTCCGACCTTACAACTTACACCAACCGATTTTGTGATCTAGCACTCCTTTGTCCCGCTATGGTCACCCCGGAAGACAAAAAGTTGGAGCGATACCTCTGGGGATTGTCCCTCGAAATTCAAGATAGCGTGCTGGCCTCAAGACCAACTACCTTCGACAGCGCCAAGGAGTTAGCACAACAACTCATTGACCATCATGCCAACCATGACACTATAACAACCACCCTTACCCAAGCAAGAGGAGGGAACAGCGAAAGAAAGTTTTTGGACAACAAGAAGGACCAATCAGCCCAAGGCCTCGCTAAGAAGCAACAGATCTTTGCTGTTCATGCTGCCACAACCCTCACCGCGCCAACTCCCATGAAACCATACGCTGGAACACTTCCGAAATGCAACAAGTGTAACTTCCATCACACTGGGGCTTGCCGAAAGATGCATTGCAAAAACTGCGACAGAGAGGGGCACACTGTTCGTTTCTGTAAGGCACCAGCACGACCCATCAACCAGGTCCCTGGCTTTGGAGTAAGCCCAACCTGTTACAAGTGTGGAGAAACGGATCACTTTAAAAGGGAATGCCCAAGAACAAGAGATGCCGGTGGTGGTGGAAGGGTGCTTGCAATCACCGAGGGAGAAACCACCCCGGAATTGCCCGCAAATATCAGTACGTGTTTCTAACATCGACATTTAAAACCCTAATTTCTTTATATGTTAAATCTAGCATCGATTAAAGCATGCATAGTAATACTCATGTGACATCGGGCGAGTTTTTCCTCACCATAATCAATTTCTTGCACTACGAAAAGTTTCCCCCATCTTTCCTCTAAATTCTTGGATCCCCATTCGAAGTGCAAAATTTCGGGACGAAATTCCCTTTAACGGGGGGGTGATGTGACAACCGTCAAATTCTGGTCAATTCAAAGTCAAATAAAGTCAACAGGTCAAACCGGTCAGCTCAACTAGCCCTTGTGTACTAGGACTTACGTTCAGTATTTACTAAACAACTCGCTATTCTGATAAGAAATCATAAATCGAAAAGTACGTACAACTAGATCTCTTTAACCTAAAAACTGTGGTATGTGGCGGCCCAAACCGATAAAACAATGTTGCATACTCATCAGGAGTGTGTAAGATCCTTAAACAAGGCTTAACAGGGTTCACGAACCATGCATTGCGATGCCGGACACTCACAACTATCCCACATGGAACCTCTCTCAATCGTTTTCACTCTATCTCTCTCTATGTCAAACCTCTCCCAAATCTCTCCAAGTATGCGAAATCTCTCTCAAATATCTCTCTGTATTAGAAATCTCTCCAAGAATGTCAAATCTCTCCCAAATCCCTCTAAGTATGTGAAATCTCTCTCAAATATCTCTTTGTATGAGAAATCTCTCCAAGAATGTCAAATCTCTTCCAAATCTCTCCAAGTATGTGAAATCTCTCTCAAATATCTCTCTGTATGAGAAATCTCTCTAAGAATGTCAAATCTCTCCCAAATCTCTCCAAGTATGTGAAAACTCTCGCAAATATCTCTTTGTATGAGAAATCTCTCCAAAAATGTCAAATCTCTCCCAAATCTCTCCAAGTGTGAGAAATCTCTCCCAAATCTCTCTCAAAAGTTTCCCGTAACTTTTTGGAATCATTTGGGTCATTCCGACCCTTAACCGGGTCAAAAACGGCTCAAAACGGGGCGAAAACGAGAAAAATAGGCTTTAGGAACCGAAACCAAGAAGAGAGGCTTCTTAGGCGAGGACCGAGCCTCTGTTGGCTGTGGCACGCGAGGACCGAGCCTCTGTTGGCTGTTTCACGCGAGGACCGAGCCTCTGCCTCTATTCGCTTCTCGCACTCTCTGTTCGCCTTCCGCCTCTCTGTCGCTTCCTCTCCTCTCTGTCTCTACCCGCCTCTCGGTCTCTGCTCTCTCTTCCCGCCTCTCGGTCTCTGCTCTCTCTTCTCTTCTCTCAGTCTCTCTTCTCCTCTCTCGGTTCCCTCTCTCTCTCTCCTTTCTCCCCTCTCGGTTCCTACTCTCCCTCTTCTTCCCTCACGGTTTCTGCCTCCCTCTCTCTCGGTTCAGCATCAGAAGACCGAACCTCGGCCAGAATTCGGAAATTTGTCACTTTTAGCCCATTTTTGATATTTTTAACATTTTAAGCCTGTTTTTCGTGATTTTAAAGCGGGATTTTCTCCAGAAATTATATTTTAACATAATAAACTCTAAATATTCATAATTTAAACATATTTTGATGAAAATCATTATCTAAATAATAAAAATCAAATGGGTGAATTATTAAAGGTGGAGTGTTGACTTTGTCTTATCCAATGTCACAAGCAACCACCCCACACCCACTCTTTGACTAACCACACCTCCCCACCTTACCTAGGTCACTTCAATGTCCCTCACACTCAATTTACACTTATTCTTATGTTTTTAGAGCTGGAACAAACATCCTCTCTCCTCATTTCTCTCATTTGCCCTCATTTCACTAAGTATCAAACACCACTTTTCTCTCAAACTTTTCCCACTCCAATTTTGAGATTCAAGGCTGATTTTCAAGTGTTCTTCCACTCTTAGTAAGTATAATTCATCCTCCTTATGATTATTTCACTTCATTCTACTCAAATCATGAATATCTTACACAAACTCCATCATATTAGCGTTAGAGCTTCGAATCTTCAAGTGATTCTTCAAGTGTTCTTGGGTTGAACACTTCTCTTCTTCAACACTTATCTACTGAAATCACTCAAGGTGAGTTCATACCCCTACATTTTCATGTTTTCTCAAGTTTTCAGGGGGGGGGAATACAAGTTAAAACACCAAGAACATAACTAAAATTTTCTAACAGTCTTCATCAGAAAAGTTCAACTCCATTCACGGACTGTTTTGGACAACTTAAACATTTTATTTTTCAAAACTGTACAAGGTTCAAATAGTTCAAGTTCTTAGCTTTAAAATGACTACTTGCACATCTCCATACGATTTTTCTACAATTTATGGTGAATTTTACAAAACTGCCTATCATTTCAAACACCAATCCGGACCAGTCTGTGATTATGGACTTTTTCACCCAAATTTGAGGTCATTAAAAATCTTGATAAAAATTATGAGTAAACTAGACACATTTTTTGAACTCTCAGAATTTACGGATCTAGTTTTCGACTTCGTATGATTTTTCTATGATTTTTCTAAAACAGTGCTGAAAGACTAAGAATTAATTAACAGCTTCTAACTATCAAAACACTTTGTAACATGTTGAGAAAAGTGTTAAAACTTGGATAACTTCATATATTACATGTATTTCTTGTTATGATATAATTATATAATAGGAAATTACTTGCTGAATTTATAAGAATCCTCCATCATAATCATTAGTACAAGACAAAACAAGTTAAACATAGCTATAATGTACTATACATTTGACTTCCATAGAATGGGATTCTTAAACACCACAAAGAAATATACTAAACTATAATAGGTATAGTTAGAGTACATATACATTTCAAACATTTTAATAAACTATAATAGGTATAGTTTATGATCATTTACATAACATACTCGTACAAAAAGGGGTACAAATACAAAGTGCCGGTTTATTTATACAAAAAGGGGTACAAATACAAAGTGTCGGGTTTATATACAAAAAGTGGTACAAATACAAAGTGCCGGGTCTCTATACAAAAAGGGGTACAAATACAAAGTGCCGGGTCTCTATACAAAAAGGGGTACAAATACAAAGTGTCGGGTCTCTATACAAAAAGGGGTACAAATACAAAGTGTCGGGTCTCTATACAAAAAAGGGGGTACCGATGCAAAGTATCAGGTTCACTTAAGATAGTTATTATGAAATCAAACTATATTTCATCTAGAATTGTTAGACTTCAACTATAGTCGCTGAGCGTATATGTTTGAGTCATATAAGAATTTAGTCTTGATTGGCCTAGAATTGGTGGCGCCCGCCTCATCTCCTGTTCCTCGTTGGGTTGTGGACCTAGGGCAGACCCACTATATTCAACGTTTTATCTAATTTAAACCTTATATAACTTTTATACGCTGGACGATTATAGAGGAACTCTACGGGTTACTCTAGGGTTCATTAATGCATCATATAGGAATATTTCTATTCACACTTAACTAAGAAAATATTGGATTTTCTGGAAATCAAACTATATTTCATCTAGAATTGTTAGACTTCAACTATAGTCGCTGAGCGTATATGTTTGAGTCATATAAGAATCTAGTCTTGATTGGCCTAGAATTGGTGGTGCCCGCCTCATCTCCTGTTCCTCGTTGGGTTGTGGACCTAGGGCAGACCCACTATATTCAACGTTTTATCTAATTTAAATCTTATATAACTTATATACACTGGACGATTATAGAGGAACTCTACGGGTCATTCTAGGGTTCATTAATGCATCATATAGGAATATTTCTATTCACACTTAACTAAGAAAATATTGGATTTTCTGGAAATCAAACTATATCGATTTTACAAGGAAAACGGTTTCTACTTCAAACAAAACTCTTATGAACTCACCAACTTAATTGTTGACACTTTTCAAAACTACTTGTATTCTCAGGAAATCAGGTGAAACAGGAAAACTTCATCGCTTTGAGGATGGGACATTAAACCGTCAACAATTTATTTTTGTCATCATAATGTAATTGACTTTGAATCATGTAAACATATACTTTGGTGTAACTTTTTCAATTATATTTATGATGGTTGTATTTACTTTGAGCACTATTATTTTCATTGTTGTGATACTGTACATGAAGTCCTCCACCCCCGGACGTTTCCGCCATCCTTGGTTTGGGGGTGTGACAGTAAATGATTCCTGCATCTAAGAGTTTGACCACTTCCTTCTTGACTACTTCTTGTATGTTCGGGTTCAACCTTCTTTGGTGTTGCACCACCGGCTTTGCTCCTTCTTCTAGATTGATCTTGTGAGAGCAATAGGATGGGCTTATTCCTTTGATGTCGGTGATGCTCCATGCTATGGCTCGTTTCCGTTTCTTCAACATGTGCACTAGTTCCTCCTTTTCCGACTTGGACAGATCCGAGGCTATGATTACTGGCTTTTGATTGCCTTCTTCCAGAAAAGCATACTCCAAATGGTCTGGTAACGTTTTGAGCTCTGTTTGTTGGTTCTGAGTGACGAACTCGCCGAGTGCAGGTAGGGTACTCGGCGAGTTTGTGGCTGCATTCACGAATTATAACTTTTCTTCAGATATACTCGGCAAGTAGATCGGCCCTACTCGGCGAGTAGGGCTGTCAGATTGCTTCATTATTTCTTCATACTCCGCTTCTTCCAACAGTCTTTCAATTTCTAGTAAATCCTTTTCTGGATCAAATGCTTCATCTAAAGCTGCAAACTTGCTGGAATTTTCCGATATGTCTTCCTCCAATAGTTCATCAAGCATGTCGATTGAGAACGCCATGTTGTCACTGCTCCTAGAGTACTTCATAGCTTGGTCCACCCCGAATGTTACTGAATCGTCCCCGACCCGCAAGGTGAGCTTTGAGTCTCTCATGTCTACTATAGCGCTGGCTGTGTTGAGGAAGGACCTTCCAAGGATGATTGGTACTTGTGGATCCGCCTCCATGTCTAGAATGATGAAATCAGCAGGAAAGACAAATTTATCCACTTTCACTAGCAAATCTTCGCATATGCCTCTTGGGAAGGTGACTGTCTTGTTTGCCAAATGTATTGCCATGCGAATTGGCCTTGGCTCCGGGAGGTCTAGCTTCTTAAAGAATGAGTATGGCATAAGATTCACACTTGCTCCAGAATCAGCTAAGGCATGAATTGCAGCCAAGTTGCCAAATTGGCAAGGTAAAGTCAAGCTCCCCGGATCACCCTTCTTCTTTGGTAGCTTATTTAGCATTGCAGCGGAGCAGTTCTCATTAAGCACTACCTTCTGCACTTCTTCCATCTTTCTTCTATTGGTGAGGAGTTCCTTAAGGAACTTTGCATACTTGGGCATTTTCATGACGGCTTCAATGAACGGTATGTTGATTTGAAGAGTCTTAATGTGGTCTAGAAACTTTTGATATTCCTCTTCCTGCTTCTCTTTCTTGGCTCGGGTTGGGTATGACATTGGAGGCTGGTAAAGCTTTTCAGGAAATTGTTCACATGTTTTTGATGGTGTACTCGCCGAGTCCATCGGCCCTACTCGGCGAGTAGGCCTCTCAGATTGTAACTTTTGGTTTTCTGCTGGTTTTTCCGCTTCTTCCTTCTGTGAGTCCTTGGGTGCTTCAGTCCGAATGGGCGCCAGGGGAATGATTATCTTCCCACTTCTTGTTGTGACAATGTTTATGTGCGCGCCTCGTGGGTTATTTTCGGTTTTGCTAGGGAGTTCACCCGGTGACCTTTGTTAAGTTGTTGAGCAAGTTGCCCAAGTTGTGTTTCTATATTGTGGATAGATGCTTGCTGGTTCCTGAGCATGGTTCTGGTTTCTTGAATAGCAGCATCATGATCACTATGCCTTCTTTCTGAAGCAGCTACAAATTTAGTGAGCATATCTTCTAAGCTTGGCTTCCTTTCTTGCACCAGCTCCTCCTTTTGGTAGAATACTCTCCCTTTTTGTCTATACTTCTCCTCCTTGGCTTTCTTGTATTCTTCGTAAGGAAGCCAATATTTCTTTTGTTTGCGCCAATCTTCATCATATCGGTCTCCACTCGAGTAACACGCTTGCACCTTCTTGTTGCCATTCTCATCCAAATCGCAGTCTCTAGTGAGGTGAGACCCATTGCAGTTTTCACAACCCACCCGAATAGCATGGATCGTTTGATCCATTTTATCCATTCTCTTATCCATGGTTTTTAGCATAGCCATGACCGCGGATAAGTCTTCAGTAGCAGCATAAGCGGCTCCCCTAGTGACATCATGTCTAGGGTTATGGTATTCTCTAGAGTGTTTAGAGAATTCTTCAATCAATTCTTTAATCACCAGGGGCGGCTTCTTTGTAAGTGGGCCTTGCGAGTCTAGCAACTGCCTGGTTGTGACATTGACTCCATCATAGAAGATGGAGACTTCTTGCTGGCTGTTTAGATCATGGTGTGGGCAATTTCTTAGCAGACTCTTGTACCTCTCCCATGGTTCATATAGTGACTCTCCAGCTTGTTGTTCAAAGTTTGCAATGGCCTTCTTCAGCTTGGCTATCTTAGAAGGTGGGAAAAAGTGATCAATAAATTCTTCCTTCATCTTGGCCCAAGTAGTGACTGATCCGGGAGGAAGTGACTTGAGCCAGTCTTTAGCAGCACCCTTGAACGTTACCGGAAGCATACGAAGTAGTTGAGTCTCGCGGGTTACATTTGGAATATTGAAGTAATCAGCTACATCATTGACTTCATCCAAATGCTTGTAGGCATCTTCATGATCTTTCCCATAAAAAGGTATTTCTTTGAGTGAAGCTAGGATATGACCCTTTAGCTCGAAGGTAGCGGTCGCGGGAATTGCGGGTTGCACAAGTCCCGGGCCATTGTCGTCGCGCATCCTCTTCTTCCATTCTCCCATGGGGATTTCATCAATGTTAGCCATTGTGAAAGCTAACTCTTCCTCGGACTCGGTTTCGTGCTCGTACGTTGCCTCCTCTTCTTCCTCGGTCTCGTACCCGATATCTTCTTGAATTGGTTCCTCGATTATCAAAGAGGCGCTAGATGCTCCTGATTTACTGCTCTTCTTCTTCCCAAAAACGGTCTTCAAGTTGGACAAAGGTGACTTCTTTGGTGTACTTGAACTCTCCATGTCCTTTCCTTTGTTCCTTTTCAATGCGGATTCGGGATCTTCAAACGGGGGTACCAGTGGTGTGTTTGATCCTCTGGTCATGAAAGTCCTGAAATAAGTAAAATAAAAGCGTAAAAAGAACAAAAAAAAATGTACTATAAAAATTAAAATTTACTGCTAAATAAACTGCTACTCGGCGAGTATCAGTGGTATTTTGAAAGAGATTCTAAATTTAATAGTAAACTAAAACAGATGCTAAAACCTAATTACTAATTACTAAATTGCAATAAATGAACTCTATGCAAGTAAACTCACACAAAGGATCGAAAAAATTAGGAATTAGATTGATTATTTAAAACCGTTCCCCGACAACGGCGCCAAAAACTTGATGTGTGTAAAATGCACTTGTTTTATCCCTACTTTTAATTAATAAAATTGAACACACAAAGGCAGTGAACCTGTCTTTTAGTGGTATAGATTAGTAAGTAAGGTGTCGAACTCAGGGAACGGAAAATTAAACTAATAACTAATTTTAACTAAAACAACTAATAAAAGTAAAAGGGGTTTCTCTAGTTTTGCAAGACTATAAACTTAGGCACACTAAATTAACTAAATAACTAAAGCAACAACTATTCACCAAATTTGATAAAGATGTTTCTATTTAGGTTCAACCAATTCACTCATATAGTTATTTGTATTTATGGTAGATTAATTGCTATTGGTTACCAATTATAATGGTTAGGTTCATGTTCATTACTCCTAACCCTTAGACAATTAACTAATTTAAGCGGTGATCAAGTGTTTAAACTAATTAATTCCCTAGATTAATGATTTGGATTAAATAAGATTTGTAATGGTCAATTAAGTTATTAATTCAATTAACCTCTTGTTTGATGGTTTCTCAAACAAGCTCACACATTAATCTTCCTATTGTCTTATTAATCTTAGTTTCATAATCATTACTTCTAAGCATATGGTTTAGTGTTCACATAGACATATGAGGTTACCAACTAAGAGATGTTCATGCAACCTAATTGTCTTCCAATTAACAGAAAATAGTAGTGATTAATGCATAAGGTTCTTTAACAAACTTAATTTAATAAATCACCAATAAACAATCAAACAAAAACTAATAATTAAACCATAGGAGTTCCTTGGTATTCCCCAAACAGAAACAAAAACGAATTTAGTTCATAGTTGCAGTAGAAACAAACATAAAAACAAGGTTTACTAAATCAAACATATTCAATTCCTAAATCTAAGTGGTAGGATTAACCTAATTGCTTGAATTCTTCAAAAGATTGAAGCTTAGGGTTCCTTAGCGTCTTCTAGGGCTCTTAGTCGCAGCTTGACCTTCAAAAATCGCCAGGAATGTTGTCCCATTAGATAAGGATTCGTTTTTTATAGATATCCCAAAACAGGGTGTACTCGGCGAGTAGCAGGACCAACTCGCCGAGTAGGTGCATAGTTATCCGTCTTGAATCAGGAATCGTAGCTATCTTCTGGAACATCCTCGTGTACTCGCCGAGTAGAGTCGTCTACTTGCCGAGTAGATGGTCTTTTGTCTCTTATTTTCACTCTTTAGTCTTCAATTGCTTCCCCTTGCTCCCTTTTACTTCCAAGCATATCTTCTGGACTGAAAACAAAATTCAAAACATTTTAAGTACCTTTTGTCCACATTATTCACATAATTAATTAAAAATGATTAAGAATATATGCTAAATAATTAACTAATTATGCACATATCAATCTCTAAGCATCTAAAGAAAGCATCAGATAAACAACTTGAATGAAGTTGTACATGGGAAATCAGAAACCAAAACCGATTTTCTTGAAAATGAAGAAGCAAAAGAGATAAAGACTTGTTAAATATTGTTTGTTCTTCAACTTGCTGAATAAAATTTGAAAATATGAACAAGATGGGGAAAAACTCATAGAAATCTCTTTTCTCCCCAACTTTCTAATATAATCTATCAAAATAGATGAAAATGAGATCTGGTAAAGTCTTTTTAAGACTTGAGGGTTGCTCAAATGAACTAAAACAAAATGTATCTAGACATCTGAGGCAAAAAACAATGCAGGTCTGAAGATCTAAGAGAGAAAACTCAAACAGATCATAACACTCAGCAGATCAAGAGATCTGAACGATGGTTAGACAGATCTGAAAATATCTTGTCAATAACCAAATCGATTTGAGCAAATCTTGGCCAAAGCCAAACGGATCTGAACCAAATGGTGCTAGAAAATGAACAGGAAAACCTGATGTGAAGAACAACAGATCTAAGAGAAAAACGAGCTTGAAATCAACTGAGGCTTTTGCTACTTGCTCGAATCCAGGATGGCGCCAAATGATGCGACATCGACCTCCGGCGAGTCTTCTGGTCTTCTGCTACGGCGGAGATCTGGATATCACAATGCAAACCCGTTAGAGCCGACTCAAGGACTGTGCTCCGGGAGCGGGCTCCGACAGTCAAGTTAGATCAACTAGAAGATCTGAGATGGTCCTCCATAGCTGGAGAGAACCATCTTGGTGCTAGTGGTGGTGTATGGTGTCTAACGGCGACGGGTGGCGGCTGAGCCACCCGACCGGAGTATAATGGCGGTTGAGCCATGGGGGAAGATCTGGGAAAGGTCCCTCTCCATTGAGGAGATATTATTCATTATATAGGGGACAATTAGGTCAGGCCTTGGGCCAGCCCAATTCAGGCCCAACTAGCAAGGAGTTGGGCAAGGCCGCCCGGAGGCGCCGGGCGGGACTGGCAGGCACGCTCCAATCAGGGCTGGAGAGGATGGCAAGGGAGTGTCAGGCGAGGGAGCGTCTGGCCGAGCCGGCAGGAGAGTCCCAGCAAGGCTGGCAAGGGAGCTTCAGGCAAGGCTGGCAGGAGCGCGTCAGACCAAGCTGGCGCGCTAGAGCAGTCTAGGCCACGACAGTGGACCATATCTCATCAATATATATATATATATATATATATATATATATATATATATATACTAGTTGTGTACCCGCGCAAAGCGGCGGGAGGAAATTGTTTCCAAACAATGATTAATTCATTTTAGTGAATAGTTTGTTTGTTTATACAACGTTAAACCATAGAAATCATTACGTATCAACCAAGTTAAACCATAAAAACTATAACGTATCAACCAAGTTACAAAATATTGATAATTCTTTAGTTCTTACAATATCAAAAACTGGTAATTCATTTTTGTGTCACTTCCTTGCAAATTGCAATTAAGCAATCAAAATTTTAACTTCAAATAACTATAACATCTTAACTTGTTTCGAAACGTTGACCGGTTTGATGGATTGTGGGTTTGTAATATTTAACCCGGTTTTTTTAATTCCACTCTATGTTGAGCTTCTTTTCTGGTCCTGAAACCAAATTTATATTATAATCTTAACACAATTGTTTATCAAGAGTAGTTTCCTTTCCGTTAATAGTTTCGCTTAGGCAATAATTTTTTCGAGGATAACGAATAGTATGTATATCAGAGATTGGTTTCCTAAGACATTTTGTATTGAAATAGAGTTTACAAAATAATTTCAAACAATTTCCTTTAGAAGCAATTGCTTAGGTTTGTGAAGTCGTCGTATCAACAGTATATAGCAACTTAGAAGTTTTTGTTGATCTGTTGTCATTTCTAGTTCTATTTTTTGTATCTAACAGGCAATGAGTTTAACTAATACAAATGAAAGTTTTAGTTCTAGTTCTCATTTGAAGGGTTCTCTTGTGTCATTATTTTTTCCTTTATAGTAGAGAATTTAGTAAATGCATTTAGTTAAAACTTGTTCATTTTTTATTTTCTATTATAAAAAATTAGAAAATGTGTTTATATGTCTATTTATCTATCATTTTTATTTTTTAGATTTTTTAGAAAAGATGAGGGTGGTAAGTTGAGGACTTTTGTAAATGAAAGTTCACTTGTCTCAAATTTATTAAAAAAAAAGGCAATTGAATTTAAGTAGGACTTTTGTATGCATTGTTTATAATCTTGCTTTATACAAATTATTCTTTCAACAATTCATGAATAAACATATATTTTTAAAACTTACAGATTACACCCAACTAAATATAAACCCAATTAACCAAATAAATAATACCCGTATTCCATGTATATCAATTCAACCTCCTTGTTAATAACATCAACCTTAAATAATGAACTACAAAGGATTTCCTGTTAACTACTAAAATTTTGAAGAACTGTTGAATAAGCAAAAGTTTGGAAAACGATACCCTGTAATATCTACAAAAGAATCATTAACTTTTTGTATATTATCTTCAATAAAGTAAATAAAAAAATAATATTTTTTTTCCTGCAACTCTGTTAGCAGATGTAGTATTTATTTACATTACAACAATGTAAATTATGATCTACCCAACTATAACATTGTATTTACAAGTTATCTCTTACCTTCTACTTTAAAAGGGTCTCTCGTACCAATGAAAATTTCTTTCTGTTGGAGTGACATTGCTATGATAGAGTAGATTTTTCAAAATACACTGCTCCTACTGCTCCTACATGAAGAAATGAAAGTCTGGCCACCAAATTAGTGAAAGTTGAAACAGAAAAGAACTTCCATTAAAAAAAGCAATATCAAGATCATTTTTGCCTTAAAAATTACCATTTTACCCTTGAAAAGTTCAAATAAAAGCATAACGTAGGAACCAACTTTCTAATTTCCTCTTATCCTATGATTGGTCTGAAAAAAAAATTAAAAAAGAAATGTTATAAACATTAATTAAGTATAATAGAAATAAATGAATTGTTTTCATATGGTGTGGTATACTATTCCTTTTTAGTTTTTTCCAAGTGCAAAATGAGCATTATCAAATTTTAAAGTCTAAAATCTTAATTTAAACTGCATAGAGACCAAAATGAATAAAGTTCAGACCAAATTTGTAAATGATCTTTTTAGACCAAAATTGAAAAATTAGTTGTACTCACGGACGAAAAATGTAAATTAACTCTTCTGTATTTAACTTTAAAATGACAATTTTAATTTATTGGAACAGTAGCCATTTGAAATTGTGGTTGTTGCATTTGAGGCTATTGGGATTTTATTTTTAGTTTTTAAAACCAAAACCAAACCAAATCTAGACAATCAAGTTGTTTAAAACAAAATGGTTTTTCAGCATTTTAATGTTCTGAAAGTCTCAACCAACTAACATTAACTTCACTGCTACTATTATGCAGCTTAGTTTATGTTTGTCTCGATTGAGTTACAAAAAACAAGATGCTTAGACTATATATATGGTTACCAAAGCAATAAACACTTTAATAAGAAAATGACTTGGTTTTCAGAAGCTTTAGTACATCTTTTCATTAGGCCCATATTGGATGTACATGTGTTCATTCACACACACACACACACACACAGTAACATAAACAAAACACATACATATATTATTATATTATAGCTACATAACATATAGTAATTCTAGCTTCTTAAGTACCTTCTAGTGGAACATCCTTTGAGACTCTTAACATGCTCCCCAAACATGTGATTGCTGAGCCTGGAGTAATAAATATAAAAGCAAACCAGATTCCCTAAAACACACTTTCAAGAACATAAATATAAACATATACCATCATATACTCGGGAAAGAATGCCAAACACCAAATCAGATTCACTTGCCTAACCATGAATACATAACCCTATCAAATATCAATCCAAGTTCCTGCATAGCCTGCAAGAATTTCATTTAAAACATAAGTCCAGAAAAAATGGTGCATAAAGTAAAACATTAATAAATGGTATAACCTGCAAGAAATTCCTTCTAATCACTTATCCAACATTGGATGATACGTAGCTTTTCCTTGATATTCAATGCACATAGAAATGTGGATTATGTTCCTAACATTACAAATCTACAAAAATAAATCATTTAGGGTCTGAATTTTACTTTTAAAATGACAAATAAAGAGAAACATAAAAGATCGAAGATGAGTTGAGTTAGATTAGGGTTCCTTTTGGGGGGAATGTGAAACCCATTCACATAATCTGTATTGAAAGGCTTTAGACCGTCACCATTTCTTGTAAAATCGAAAGAACAAAACTTTGAGACAAAACTTCAACATAATAAAAAAAAACTAAAAAACTATCAATTACCCTAAACCCAAAGTCTCGACTGATTTGGATCTTTTGCCATAGTTAATGGATCTTGAAGACGTGTCGTGGCTAGGGTTTCATGTGTCTATATGTGGGGAATGGTGTGTATGGTGGTGGAAAAGATGCAGTAGGAGTTCCTTTCTATAGATATCGGCGGGGCTGGTCTTGTGATGCCATGGCGGTGGTAGGGAGGCAAACGATGATGGATAGTGTTGCTGAAATATGGTTGTCCTTGTGTTGGTGAGTGACGGTTAGTGTTAGTGTGAAAGAGTGGTGAACAATTTGATGGTTGTGAGAAGGGATTTAGGGTTTCCTATCAATATTAGTGGGTGGGATTCATCATTTCACAAACCGTGGGCGTGGTGTCTTCGTTGTGGTAGGCGATTGTTGTCTTTCCCGAAGGAATGAAAAGAAAGTGTAAAGATTGGATTGCTATACATCAGAGAAGGCAGAGAAGATGGAGTCATGGGTTACGGGAGACAATTTAGGGAAGAGCGGATTGATATTGACGTCAAAGAGTGTTACCATATAAATTTTTCTTAAAGCATTTTAAAATTTTACATCGTTCTTAAGTGGTTGTACCTCTTAAATTTCAAGAAATGGGCAATATGCTTTATATAATAGTAAAGATATATATATATATATATATATATATATATATATATATATATATATATATATATATATATATATATATATATTTACATTGTAATTGCCTAAGGTTCTTAAACTCAACCCCATAATTTTATTACTTCCAAAATCTTTGAACTTTCACCAATATCTTTCTTTTACATCACGTATTTGTATTGAATACCGCCAGATAGACTTCATATCCTACTGCTACAAATGAAATGATGTAGGAGAAATATAATGATGAATTTCCAAAAGTTTTTGAAGTAAATCAAGTTTATGGATAAAGTTTAAGAACCTTGCATGATTGCAATGAAAATTTAATGCAAAATGATCTAGTTTGATGAGGTTAGGTACCTAAGCTTATATAAGGTTGTTAGGTATATTCACTTTACCCTATATATATATATATATATATATATATATATATATATATATATATATATATGGTTAGATTCATTTGAGACCACCAATATTTTGTGAGACCGTGAAACGCCTTTTTTTTTTTTTTAGTTAATTCATGTTCCGAAAATAATATTTAAAAAAAGAATTTTTTGATTTTTCCATTTATTTTTCATTTTAAAATTATTTATAGAATATGTACAGTGTAATATTCTATTTAGAATATTTCACGTATTTTTCAAAAAAAATAGAATTTATTTTTATTTTTTTTAGTTAATTCAAGTTCCGAAAATAATATTTAAAAAAAGAATTTTTAGATTTTTCCATTTATTTTGCATTTTAAAATTATTTTTTAGAATATGTCAATGTAATATTCTATTTAGAATATTTCGCGTATTTTTCAAAAAAAAAACGGAATTTTTTTTTTTTTAAATATTTTTTTATATTTTTTTAGTTAATTCAAATTCCGAAAATAATATTTAAAAAAAGAATTTTTGGATTTTTCCATTTATTTTGCATTTTAAAATTATTTTAGATTTGGTCTTACGGTCTCACAAAACTAAATGGTCTCAATTGAACATGAACCTATATATATATATATATATATATATATATATATATATATATATATATATATATATATATATATATATATATATATATATATATATATATATATATATATATATAACAATTAAAATTACTAATAATTATGCCTATGAATCACACAAAAGTCAGGTCTATAATCATAAATAATATCATGTAACATAACTTTTTTTCATTAAAAATTTAAAAGATGACAAAATCATATTAATTGTGCTGGGCATTAGGCACACATCACATGCTGTAGCCAAGTGTAGTGCTTTCTTGGGCCATTTGGCAGATAGATGGATCTGGCACAAGAAAAAACTAAAAAAGACGAGAAGCCCAGTCACGTGCATGTTCTCCCCATCTTCTTTCTATAACTTCATCGTTGCCAATCTACCATTCCATTACTGATTTCGATTCTGTTTCTAGTCGGAATCTGTACACAAAGGTATGATTTGCTTACACTCTATTCTTGATGGTTTTCTAAAACGATAGAATCTTCCCCCAAAATCTGATTTCTTCATATGGATGGATGGGTATGAATCACATACATAATCAGTTTGTATTGAAACAGAAACAGATCTCCAATGTGAAATCAAGTTAGATAGATCATAAATCTTGGATCTTGTATTGTTCATTCTTGCATTGTTTGTCTACTTGCAAACAGAGACTGTATGTGATTTCATTTCTACAGCAAGTTTATGTGTTTTGTTAAGTCAAGTACCGAGTAGTGTTTGTTTCTCTATGTATATAATTAAATTCATTTCATTCGTTCTCTATCTATATAAGTTTAATTTATATTGGAATGCAGGAAAAGCTTCAGTTGGCATTGTTTAACTGTAAACACTGAAATTATGTTTTTCCATGTGTTAATTAAGATTTGCTTCTTGTGTATTTCTACTAACATTGTAATGGCGAAAATAAATTTAGTTTAATTTCAGCTTTTTATATGATCTGAATCACCAAGGTAGAAAGCGCGAGAGACAACAAGTGAAGCAAATGGTGGTGGCTACTTTAACTGAAATCTTGTATTATAGATCTTTTCAAGCAATGTTACTTCAGAGTTTTAGACTATTATCGACAAGGCGATTAATTACTAACTCCGTCCATGTGGATGTGGATAATATTCGTTTCCTAAATAGATAGATAGATAAACTAAATTCGTGATTCATAGAATTAAAATAAAAAACCTGATAACATGTCTTGTTCATTAAACATCAAAAAAAAGAAGTTTTGAGACAACAAAAAAAGACTAGAGAATGTTTATGAAGCAAGGTAAGAAGAAGGTATTGTTAATTTGGGAAATTAGTCAACCTCTTCCATCTTGCTCTCAGCATCGACATCAGCCTCCTCAAGAGCAGGGATGTCAGCATCACCATCAACAGTGTCCTCATCAATGCTCAAACCAAGCTTCAACATCCTGTGAATCCTGTTTCCAAACGTGTTTGGCTCATCCAGACTGAATCCTGATGTCAGCAACGAAGTCTCAAACAGCAAAAGAACCAAATCCTTCACAGACTTATCATTCTTATCAGCCTCAGCTCTCTTTCTCAACTCCTCCATGATGGAGTTCTCAGGGTTGATCTCCATTGTCTTCTTGCTCGACATGTATCCAGCCATGCTTGAATCCCTCAAAGCCTGAGCCTTCATGATTCTCTCCATGTTTGCTGTCCATCCGTATTCACCTGTCACCAAACAGCATGGAGAATCCACCACACGATCCGAAACAACCACCTTCTCCACCTTGTCTCCCAACACATCCTTAATCACCTTGCAAAGACCTTCAAACTTCTCCTTCAATGCATCCTGCTTCTGCTTCTCGTCTTCACTCTCATCAAGTTTCAGACCTTCTTTGGTTGCTGAAACAAGCTTCTTCCCCTCAAACTCCTTCAACTGACCAACTGCATACTCATCAATGGCATCCACCATGTACAAAACCTCAATCCCCTTCTTCTTAAGCTTCTCAAGGAATGGAGAGTTCTCCACTGCCTTCTTGCTTTCACCTGTGATGTAGTAAATGTCACTTTGCCCCTCCTTCATTCTGGTTACATAGTCCTTCAAGCTTGTCATCTCATCTCCACTTTTGGTGGAATGGTAACGAAGTAATTCAGCCAACTTGGTTTTGTTTGTAGAATCCTCATGGATTCCAAGCTTCAAATTCTTGGAGAAAGCCTCGTAGAACTTGGCATAATCTTCCTTGTTCTCAGCAATCTCCTGGAAAAGCTCCACACACTTCTTCACCAAATTCTTGCGGATCACCTTCAAGATCTTGTTTTGTTGCAACATCTCTCTGGAGATGTTAAGAGGAAGGTCCTCGGAATCAACGATTCCCTTTACGAAACTCAAATACTCCGGAATCAGCTCTTCACAGTTGTCCATGATGAAGACACGACGAACATAAAGCTTGATGTTGTTTGGCTTCTTTTTGGTGTCAAAGAGGTCGAAAGGTGCTCTTTTGGGAACAAAAAGAATGGCTTTGAATTCCAGTTGACCTTCAACTGAAAAATGCTTCACATTCAAATGCTCCTCCCAGTCATTTGTCAGACTCTTGTAGAAAGCAGCATACTCTTCCTTTGTAATCTCTTCTGGCTTCCTCATCCAGATTGGTTTCTGTTTGTTGACCAAAGACCATTCATGAGACACTTCCTTGATTGTCTTCTTCTTCTTCTCTTCCTTCTCCTTCTCTTCATCAACTTCCTCAACCTTGCCTTCCTCATCCTTCTTCTCTTCTTCATCTTCATCATCAGAGATTTCTTTTTCTGTGGTCTTCTCAACCCATAGGGAGATTGGGTAGCTGATGAACTCTGAGTGTTTCTTGATCAGATCTTTAAGCCTGCGCTCTTCAAGGTATTCAAGCTGGTCTTCTTTCAAGTAAAGCGTCATTTTAGTCCCTCTTCCGAGGACTTCACCAGAAGTATCACGAGTCACTGTGAATGACCCTCCAGCTTGGGACTCCCAGACATACTGCTCATCATCATTGTGCTTGGTTGTCACCACAACTTTGTCTGCAACCAAGTAAGCAGAGTAGAAACCAACACCGAATTGTCCAATCATGCTGACATCAGCGCCGGCAGTGATAGCTTCCATGAACTCTTTGGTTCCGGATCTTGCGATGGTACCCAAATTGTTCACCAAATCTGAGATTGTAATTGAAAATTGTTAGAACACAGTTTTATAAAAGTTTATAAAGAGATTGGTAGAGTTTGGATTATAAAAATTACTCACCAGCCTTGGTCATTCCAACTCCGCTATCAATGATGGTCAATGTGTTTGAAGCTTTGTCGGGGATAATATGGATGAAAAGCTCCGGCTGGCCATCTAGCTTACTCTTATCAGTCAAGCTTTCAAAGCGAATCTTGTCCAGAGCCTATAACGAATGTTCGATGTTAATAACCCAATGACAAAATTGCATTAACGAACATAGACATACACGTATATAAACACATGTGTCTCATACAGAGATACTCTGGAGATCACAAATTTTTTAAATTTAAATTCTGCAAAAATACACGTTTACCTCTACAATTATAGACAACTGTTAAAGTACTGAAGTAACGGGAGTAATCAAACTACTTATTAGCCTATCATATTGGATCGTTACCATATATAAACCTACAACCTCCGATACATGTTGAAGTAGATATCGAGAGCAACGAGAAACGTATAAATAGTTGAATAGATCTATGAAAATCAACAAACGTTTTATTGTCAAGTCATATTAATGTAAATCATACCCTATCTTCACTAGATACAAAGAAACAAAGCATACATAAACCTTAGAAATACTCGCATATCAAATTAACAACATAACAAAAACATCGGACAAGTTAAAAGCGGATACAGAAATGATCCGCTAATGTAATCATGTAACAAAGCGAGACGAAGACTTACATCGGATGAGTTACTGATGAGCTCACGAAGAAAGATCTCCTTGTTACTGTAAAAGGTGTTGATGATAAGACTCAACAACTGGTTGATCTCCGCTTGAAAGGCAAACGTCTCTGTGTCCCCCATTGACGAGTTTACTCAATAAACAAAGAATCGTAGAGTATAAGAACGAGATTTTTGAATCTTTGGCCTTGAGGACTTGAAGATGGAGTAGATCGGGAGAGGAGGCGGAGAGGATATATTAGGGTTTATTGATGGGGTTATTCTAGATCCTTCTATAGAACGACCGATACTTTTGATGATGTAAATTAAATGTGACCCTTAAGTTTAGATATTTGCATAAATGCCCTATAAAATATGTTTTTTCGCATTTAAACCATTTTGCTATTCTAATAATTGGCGCATTGGTATAATCAAATAAATTATCCAACCTTTAAAATGGTTTGATGATAAAAAAAAAATGTATAGGTTTAAATCTAATGACATATAATTAAACCATCTCTGTCCTTTCATAAAAGTAGACAATTCATATATAATGAATTACGAAAAAATTAAAAGGATCTTTCAATACGTTAAAATATTAAAAATATATATATTATATTTTGTCATGATACTTAGATTATAATTCAATGTAAACAAATGTTATTTATTAAAGAAACAATTTGTATCAACATTATTATGAATGAATAATTAATTCTCTAAGTTATAATTATGTTTATTCGGTTATATTGCTTATCCCTTTGTTTGACAACATTGGTCATTATATTTTGTGAAGACTTACTTTAGGATATTGTCATTCTAAAGGGCTGAATTTAATAAACAAAAAGTATAGAGGGGACTAAACAAACTTTTGCATACTTCTACGCATAACACCACCTATGGCATAGCCTCCACCAAACTTGCTATGAATTATTTCCATTTCAAACCTTTGAATAATGGACAATTTATGGATAGACCTCCCATTTCAATAAAACTTTTAGGATCTTTTTGGTTGGATGAAATCAAATGTTAAGAGAATAGAATTAACCAAGTAATGGAATGAACAAGGAAATTGAAAGAGCCATTACAATTCCATATCCATGTTTGGTTAATCGATTAGAATGAATTGGATCGTTAATCAGTGTTGTTTGGTAGGTCGAAAATGACAAATGAATAGAATCAAATTCATCAAAAATGACTAAAATACATATAATTTACAATTTAAGCAACATTATACGGTTAGATTTTATATCATATTAAATAAACAGGGAATGAAATTTGGATTTCATAACATTAATGGAAATAATTAATACAAACAACTTCTTTCGTGTCGATAATATCATTTTGTTTACAATATGTTGTTGATATTTTCTTTCTTGCTTGTGATATCTTCTTTTTTACAAAAATATTTGTGTCTACCCAACGTAAATAAATATATTATGGTTAAAATCATAATGTTTACAACTTAAAAAGATGCAAATTGAGATAAACTCTCAGTGCAAAATGAAGATAAAGTTTAAAATATTTATATCTACCCATGATAAATAAACATGTCATTCTTCTTCTATTTTTAATATACGTCGGCTTTTAAAAACATGCAGAAAACAATCATTTGGTTGTTCATTTGTTCAAATATCTATTAAATTTTCATGTAAAGCAAATTTATATACACGGATGTGATATAGACATAACACGAAACTCAATTTTAACTTTCTCATTAAAAGTATCTGTCACAACTAGCATTTTTAGCTAGGGAAATTTGTTTTCATGTAACCATCAAATATTGTAAGACTGGTAATCTAAGTGTATATTATGCCCTATGCTCAATCAAAATCATTCATTTTGAATCAAAACTCCTGAGTGAAGTTCAAAACCTAATACATTGCATCTCATATACATAGTTATGGTTCTTAAATCCTAAAAATCTCGGTTCAAGTTTATTATGGACTAGGATCCTTTTATTGGGCCAAATGGGCCAGTAAACTTCTTAATTTATGATTTTGGGCTAATGAACATATTCATCAAACCATAGCAATTGAGCCATGTTGGGTCTAAAATAACTCACTTAATCGTCATGGACCATGATGGGCCGTGAACTATCCTATCGAACCTTGATGGGTCGTAAACCCATCTCTTCGTCTCAATTGGGTCGTGAACCCATTGGGTCGTGAACCCTATTCTCCCTCCATTCACTACCTACTTTAAAAAAAAAAACAATGAGATATTAGGAGTGTCACCTCACTAATGACCAACAAATAACAAGGTAATTACATCCCATATCTCCATACAACATCAAATCACCTCTCTTTCCCCCTCCTTCTTATTCACAACCAAAGAGCCAAAAACTCCCACCACCTTCATTTTCCTCTCAAACTCAACCAAAGACTTCTCTCTAGAGATCTCAAGAAATCTCTCATTTCCTCCTAGGAAAATTGTGTGTGATTGGGTGTGTGCTCAAGAATACATCATCAAAGTTCATCATCCTGGTAAGATATCTTATATTATAGTGTTTAATTTCATCATATAACAAATCCTCCATCCATTAACTCACCATTTCATGATCCATGCTCTTAAAACATCATAAATCACGAAAATCTCCTCAAGAAAACATCTAGGGCCGAAATCTCTTTCAAACTCTTCATCAAACCAAGAACAACAACCCAAAGTGAGTTCATACCCCCTATTTTCGGTTTTTACTATGTTTTGGGGGAGAATACAAGCTGTCTTGTGTAGATCTATGTGTGTATGCATGATTTTGTATGTTATTCAAGTTATATATGTGATTATGTGTTATAAACTCCATGAACTTAAAGATTTACTAAAATATGATGTTATTTCTAGAGCATAACACTCGTTTCATATCATCTTGGAAAGAAATGGTTTTAATATACATCAAAGTTACTTAAAACTAAAAGATTTGCATAAAAGGGGCCAAAATGACAAAATGACCAAAAATGGTGTATTTGTATGTGACTCACAATTTTAAAGAATGTATTTTGATAAATATGAAACTTTTTAATATTTGTGATCTTAAAAAGAGCTAGAAGTGTAAAAATTCATAAATAGGCTTCCTTTGGGATTTTTCGAGTTTTTGGGCCAAGATTGTAAATTTTTTTACTTTTGTGGGATTAAATGTCATTTTCAACAAATTTGTGCCAAAAATGTACATTTTTATAGGAAGGACTAAAAAGTGAGAATTTAATAAAAAGTTGGGCCAAAAATATAAAATTGTTTACAAATGGTCCAATAATGCATATTTTCATAAAAATCGAGTCAAAAATGATATTTTGACAAAAATGAGTTAAAAATGTTATATTTATCAAAAATACGCATTAAATGTAAATTTCCGACTTAACGGGTCAAGGAAGTCATTTTTTACAAAAAGTTGGACTTTTATTTTGGTAAATAATTAAGCATAAAACAAACAATAAAATAACAAACAGACTAATTATGTCATTCTCGTGCTATTGGGCCTTAGTGACTCATTTATATGTTTGATAGGTCTGTTGGATTAGGTGTCTAAGCCCATAACTATAATTGGCATGTACTTGAATTGATAGCAGCACAGTCCTTTTGGGTTGCCCTCAAACCTAGCAACCGGACAAGGAAATTATGAAAGGAGAGATATTAATTTATTATAAGATTAATAAATTAATATAAATGATTTTATTAATATGTTAAAAGATTAATATATTAATAAGAAATCATTTGGTTTAATTAGTTGTTAGCCAGAAATTAATTAGAATTAATTTCGGGGTTAAAAGAATTAATTATAAGGTGCAGGGACTAGTTTTCAATTATCTAATAGTTGAGTGGAAGGCTCTAGAACCCCCTTAGATAAGGGTGGACGAAATCTTTAGGGGAAACCCTAATAATTTCGTCCATAGGGGCTTGGATAAGGCCCTTGGGTTTGCTTAGGCCCTAAGCAAAGGATAACTAGGGTTTTCCTAAACCCTAGATCCCTCAGCTATATAAGGAGCCTCCTGGTTCATGTTTTGGTCACTCTCTTTTCTTTGGAAGAAACATTAAGGGCCGAAATTTTGCATACTCCCTCTTCCCTCTCTCCTCTAATTTCCTTCTTGCTAGTTTGGGTGTTATTCCATTAGAGGCATTACATTTGTGGTGCTAAGCTTCCAAGAAGATCACGATCAAGATCAAGGGAATCATCAATTGTTTGCTATAACAATTGAAAGGTATGTAATTACTAAACCCTAGTTTGTAGATTTCGATTATAGCCTCTCTCCTCTAGGGTTCTTGTTTTGCAATTCAAAGTTGTATGTTCAATAGATAAAACATAGATCCAAAGTAGGTTGCATGTGAACTTAGGAATTGTTTTCTAGTTTATTTGTTTTACCTAAAACCCATCAGTGGTATCAGAGCCATTATTTGTTTTAAATTGAATTGTCATAATTGTTGAATTGCAAATTAGGGTTTATAGCTATTAAACCCTAAAGGCCATTTTTCGATTTTTTGGGTTATGGATCAAAGGTTTTTTGAAAAACCTAGCCTCCAAAGAACCCTAATCCAAATTAGGGTTAGGGTTTTGAAAACCCTAGCCTCTTCCCTTGTGAATTTCGAAATATGCTAGAGATTGTAGGGTTTCTTGTTTTGGATAATTATTACTTGATTAGATTAATTGGATAATTACCATTTATCCTTAATTTTCGAAATTTAGAGGGATAAGGATTAGGATTAAATTAATTGATTAATTTGATTAGATAATCCTTACAAGATTTAATAAATTAATTAAAAGTTAATTAATAGATAAATATTAAATCTAATTGATTGGTTTATTTAAATTTAAAATTTAGTAGTTTAAATTTCGAAAATTTATATAAACTCTTGGAGTTTTAAAATGTTTTAAAACACACCTTATATATATATATATATATATATATATATATATATATATATATATATATATATATATTATAATTAAAAGTTAAACATTATATATGTATAAGAATATGGTCAATCAAATCGCTAGTATGCCTCATTCACGAAGCTAGTCTATAAGGGGGGTATAAGGAAATTGCCTATAAAATGGTAGTTGAATGGGTGTCCACTCTCACCCACCGCTTCCTTGATTAGTGGAGGGTCGTTAGCAGAACGGATTTGATAGGACAACTACTCCTCATTAAAAGTATAATGCTATTAAAGAAAGTACTAGAACACTATTTTTCAAAATCCCAACTCTAGTTACTTTAGGAAAAATGTGAAAAGTATGCTAATCCATGAAATTGCACATTATGCTTTATTGGTCGTTAGTGGAGCGTGTGTGGTTAACCGGCACACTAAAAGGCACTAATAAAGAGTAGTAATGGGTATCTTATAATTATCATTTTGATGGAGCGTGTGTGGCTTACCGGCACATCAATAGTAAATGATAAAGACAATAAGGTTACCAAGCACATTTGCATGGTTATTCACATCTAGTTTGTGATCCTCGGTATCTCAGTCACAAATAGTAGAGCATAATCCGAGATTAAAACATGCCATTAAATAGTTTTAATGTATCTCAAAAGAATTAGGAATTTCACTTCGTTTATTTTGTCTAATGGTGGAATTGGTGAATCGTCATTCACCTACCTTTATGAGATTTGAACTTGGATCTCGGCATCCCATTTCTAAGTTGTAAATCGTCATAGTTGGGTCCTAACCTTGATATGATATCTTTGGGTTATTATATTGAGGTGCCTTGGAATCTAACTAAAACTATCTTTCTTTTCAGATGTCTACTCCTGGAAACACTTCTGCTTCATCATCCTCCAGCCACAACTTCTCTCTACTAAACATCTGCTCCAAAGTCGTTATGGATGGCTCCAACTATAACGATTGGATGCGTAACATCAAGATGGCGCTTAGATTTGAGGACAAAGAGTATGTCCTTGAAAAGGAGCTCAAAGAACTTGATGAGTCAAAAGCCACTCCCGAAGAGTATGCTGCCTACAAGAAACACTATGATGATGCTACCAAAGTGGCATGCATCATGGTTGCAACCATGTCCCCAGAATTGCAGAGGTACTATGAGGACTACTGGACCTTTGATATGAACAAGGACCTTATGGAAAAGTACCATAAGCGAGCTCGTCAAGAAAAGTTTGAGGTAGTCAAGTCACTCATGGCTTGCAAGATGAAAAAGGGGGAATCAGTTGTATCTCATGTGCAAAGAATGCAACGCTACATAGAGCGTTTGGTCAAGCTCAACATTCAGTTCGATGAGGAATTGGCCATTGACATGGTCTTGAACTCGTTGCCTGATTGTTATGGTCAGTTTATCTTAACTTACCATTTGAACAACACTGAGCAGACTTTGGCCCAATTGCACAACTTGTTGCAGACAGCTGAGGCAGGGATGAAGGGTAAAAGTATACCCTCCACACCTGCAAGTGCCCATGTCTTGGCCATTGGACAGGGTACGGGGAAGAAGAGGAAAGGTCATCCCAAGCAAAACTGGAAGAGCAAGGCTCAAGCTGTGTCATCTAGTAATGGCCCGAAGGCTAAGCCCAATGGTTCCACTCCCCATGTTTCTGATCCAAAAGAGGCCATTTGCTTTTACTACAATCAAAAGGGGCATTGGAAGAGATCTTGCCCACAATATCTACAAGATATCAAGGATGGAAAAGTGAAGCCATCCTCGGCAGGTATTTACACTATTTCTGCTAATAACTCATTATCTTCTCGTTCATGGGTCCTTGATACAGGATGTGGTTTTCATATCTATTCTGATTTGCATGGGCTAAAGGAAAGTGAGGAGATAGAGCATGGGAGGATAAACTTGATCATGGGGAACAGAAAGTCTTCACCAGTGACCAAGATCGGAGTTTATCAATTATTGCTTAGTAATGATGTTAGATTAGACTTAATAAATTGTTGCTATTCGTCTGAGATGACAAGAAACATTATTTCATTTCATGCATTGTTCAGACAAGGCTTTAAATATTATTTTAATGATTTGAATGGTTCAATTTCTGTTTATAAGAATGGTGTTTTTGTGTTTGAAGCTTTACCTTGTGATGGTGTGTATGAAACAGTGACTTGTGTTGATAGCTTAGGAAATAGTGTACTTAATATTGACTTGTCTAATAGTGTAGACAAGGCATGCTTGTGGCATTGTCATCTTGGACACATTAACAAGAAACGCATAGCCCAACTCCAGAAGGATGGAGTGTTGGAATCATTTGACCTAAAATCAGATGATATGTGTGAATCTTGTCTTTTGGGAAAGATGACAAAATCACCATTCATAGGGTCTTGTGAAAGAGGTGAAGGTCTGTTGGATTTCATACACACAGATGTGTGTGGGCCCTTCAGATCAACCACAAGGGATGCTAATCGATTCTATGTGACTTTCATTGACGATTATAGCAGATATGGTTACATCTACTTGATCAAACATAAGTCAGAAACCTTTGAAAAGTTCAAAGAGTTTAAGAATGAAGTCGAAAATCAATTGGGCAGAAAGATCAAGATACTTAGATCTGATAGAGGCGGGGAGTATCTTAGTACCGAGTTCAACGACTATCTGAAAGAATGTGGGATAGTCTCACAATTGACTCCTCCTAGGACACCACAATTAAATGGTGTAGCTGAGAGGCGTAATCGAACCTTGTTAGACATGGTTCGTTCTATGATGAGTCGTGCCTCGCTTCCTATTCACTTTTGGGGGTATGCCTTAGAGACAGCCGCCCACATCCTCAATCTTGTCCCTACAAAGAAGGTTGCCAAAACACCTCACGAAATGTGGACAAGGAAAGTTCCCTCGTTAGCACATATTAAAGTCTGGGGTTGTGAAGCTTTCGTAAGACGAGAGACTCACGACAAGCTAGCAGCTAGATATGAGAAATGTGTTTTCATTGGTTACCCAAAGCAGTCTTTTGGATATTTGTTCTACAGACCTAGTGAAAACGTAGTGTTTGTAGCTCGAAGAGGAGTCTTTCTGGAAAGAGAGCTCATATTAAAAGAGGACAGTGGGAGTACCATTGACCTTGAAGAGATTCAAGAGTTAGCCAATGAAGGAACCTTAAATGACACTAGCACTCAACCAGAGGAAAGAGTCCCTATTGAACCAGTTGATAAATCATTACCGCTTCGAAGATCCACTAGGGTGAGTGTGCCACCTGAGTTGTATGGTTTTCATATTACTTCAGATGGTGACATATTCATAAGTGACATAACACTGGTAAACTTAGATGAACCAGTCACTTATAAGGAAGCAATGGCAGGCCCAGAGGCTTCCAAGTGGAAAGAAGCAATGGACAACGAGATTAAGTCCATGTATGACAACCAACTTTGGAATTTGGTTGATAGTGCACCAGGTCGGAAGACAGTTGGGTGCAAATGGATCTTCAAGAAGAAGACATACATGGATGGGAATGTTCATACGTTCAAGGCTCGACTGGTTGCAAAAGGTTTCACTCAAACCCCAGGGGTTGACTATGATGAGACTTTTTCGCCGGTGGCTAAGATTAAATCTATTAGGATATTGCTCGCCATAGCTGCCTTTCATGACTATGAAATCTGGCAGATGGATGTCAAGATTGCCTTCCTTAACGGGAAGTTGGCTGAGGATGTTTACATGAGTCAGCCAGAGGGTTTTGTTGATGCAAAGTTTCCCAATAGGGTATGCAAGCTTGAGAAATCCATTTATGGATTGAAACAAGCATCTCGCAGCTGGAATCTTTGCTTCCATGAGAAAGTCAAATAGTTTGGTTTCTCTAGAAGTGAAGATGAGTTTTGTGTGTATATCAAGGCTAGTGGGAGTATAGTAACTTTTCTGGTGTTATATGTCGATGACATATTACTCATTGGTAACGACGTTCCAACCTTGAATGAAGTTAAGTCTTGGCTTGGAAAGTGTTTTGCCATGAAAGACCTAGGAGAAGCCGCCTATATTCTTGGGATTAGAATATTGAGAGATAGAAAGAAGAGACTAATTGGACTTAGTCATAGCACATACTTGGATAAGGTACTAAAGAGGTTTAGTATGAAAAATTCCAAGAAGGGAGAGCTACCTATCCAGAGCAATACTAAATTGAGTAAGACTCAATGCCCGAGTACAGATGAGGAAATAGATGACATGAGTCGTGTACCTTATGCTTCCACTGTCGGATCGATCATGTACGCTATGACATGTACTCGTCCTGATGTGGCATTTGCTTTGAGCATGGTCAGTCATTATCAGGGAAACCCAGGTAGAGCTCATTGGATAGCCGTGAAGAATATACTCAAGTATTTGCGAAGAACGAAGGATTGGGCCCTTGTACTTGGCGGTAATGATACTTTGAGAGTAGATGGTTACAGTGATGCCAACTTTCAGACGGATAGAGATAACTTCCGTTCTCAATCAGGCTGGGTATTCTTATTAAATGGAGGAGCAGTTACTTGGAAAAGTTCCAAGCAAGATACGGTGGCTGATTCTACTTGTGAATCAGAGTACATAGCAGCAAGTGAAGCGTCGAAAGAAGCAGCTTGGTTGAGGAACTTCATCAGGGATCTCGGAGTTGTTCTAACCATCTAGGAGCCTATGGAACTGTTCTGCGATAATGAAGGAGCGGTTGCCTTGACAAAGGAACCGAGAGATCATGGTAAAACCAGACATATCGACAGAAAGTACCATTTCATCAGACATAGAGTAGAAGAAGGCCATCTTATAGTGAAGAGGGTGTCATCTGAAGATAACCCAGCAGATCCCCTCACAAAGGGTCTGAGTAGGGCTAAGCATATTCAGCATGCTCGGAGCATAGGACTGAAAGATGATATTAGTTTTAGTAGTTAGATTAGTTTTTGTTTTGAAACTTGTAACAAAGTAAATGTAATTGACTTTTGGTGATTAAATAATAAAGTATTATTTATAAGTTTGGGTTCTACCTTTTGTCAATTGTTTATTATTATGTTTCATTTTTGCATGTTTTACTTCCCGAATAATAAGATTATTCAAACTCCACAGTCACTCGTACTTTTGGAAGTAAGTAGTGAATCAAGACTGTGATGAACCGGATTGTAGATTGTCTAAGGATAGACATGACAATAGATTTTGCTGCAACGTTCATGAGTACTCAGAAATTGAGATTTGAGTATTGGATAAACCCTCGCTCAGAGTATTACTTCATGGAATTCATCACGAGTAATACTGAGACGATAATATCTTATAATCTTGAAACAGAGATATATGAGTTGTAATTTGCAAGTCGGTTATGCATTGGTAATACGAAAACGCATCAGTAACTTGGTGTTATAAAACGTATTATCATGTATGATTTGATGAGTAAAAGATACAAGCATATGAGTCAATGTTTATTCGTTCCTTTTTCCTTAATGGGAAAAAGCGATATTTGTGGGCCCCTCGATGATTTGGTGTTGACTTATGTGCTGGGCCCAACCATGACTAAATTGATGTGTTCAATTAGAAGTCCTACATCATCACTAATCAGGAATCGGGAAACATAGATTTTGGACAAAGAGGTTGATTGCATTCCATGTCTTTTGTCTAGGGATATCTAGCATAACGAAAGATTATATGATCACTTATCTTAGGACACGTAACTGACTGGGTCAGAGTTCGGCAGCAGCTTTTTGGAAGCTACAATTTGCTGGTCAAATTTAGAAGGCATACTAGCAATTATAGTTACAGACTTATCCAAGTGGGAGACTGTTGGATTAGGTGTCTAAGCCCATAACTATAATTGGTATTTACTTGAATTGATAGCAGCACAGTCCTTTTGGGTTGCCCTCAAACCTAGCAACCGGACAAGGAAATTATGAAATGAGAGATATTAATTTATTATAAGATTAATAAATTAATATAAATGATGTTATTAATATGTTAATAAGAAATCATTTGGTTTAATTAGTTGTTAGCCAGAAATTAATTAGAATTAATTTCGGGGTTAAAAGAATTAATTATAAGGTGCAGGGACTAGTTTGTAATTATCTAATAGTTGAGTGGAAGGCTGTAGAACCCCCTTGGATAAGGGTGGACGAAATATTTAGGGGAAACCCTAATAATTTCGTCCATAGGGGCTTGGATAAGGCCCTTGGGTTTGCTTAGGCCCTAAGCAAAGGATAACTAGGGTTTTCCTAAACCCTAGATCCCTCAGCTATATAAGGAGCCTCCTGGTTCATGTTTTGGTCACTCTCTTTTCTTTGGAAGAAACCCTAAGGGCCAAAATTTTGCATACTCCCTCTTCCCTCTCTCCTTTAATTTCCTTCTTGCTAGTTTGGGTGTGATTCCATTAGAGGCATTACACTTGTGGTGCTAAGCTTCCAAGAAGATCACGATCAAGATCAAGGGAATCATCAATTGTTTACTATAACAATTGAAAGGTATGTAATTACTAAACCCTAGTTTGTAGATTTCGATTATAGCTTCTCTCCTCTAGGGTTCTTGTTTTGCAATTCAAAGTTGTATGTTCAATAGATAAAACATAGATCCAAAGTAGGTTGCATGTGAACTTCGGAATTGTTTTCTAGTTTATTTGTTTTACTTAAAACCCATCAAGGTCCTGGATACTATTTACATGTTTATTGGGCCTTGTTGACCCATTTACATACTCGACGGACCTTGGATATTCCTTGCGTGCTATTTGGGCCCGTAAATAATATACATGTAAAACGGGCCTTAGTTGTCCTTTTACATATATATTGGGCTCGGGTTATATAAACTCATTCCCTATGAGCCTAAAAATGATTTACATGCTCATTGGGCCTGAAATGTACTTTATATGTTTCTCTTCGCGTAAATTTGATTAAGAATCTAGTGAGACGTGTCGGTTGACACCTATTGAGTGTACGATCGTAGCTTGTAGTTATAACCATAATATTTTGGAGGGAGAGTTGGGATTTGTGTATAGATTTATACAGTGATGACACCTCACACCTGATTTGTTCGCTACAGTTAGACTAAACCAGTCTAGGGTGACGAAAACCTTACCTTATTCTATCGGCGTCCATAAATGCCAAGACAGACGAAATTGTCATTATTTAGTATGGTTATAATGACTCAATTAGAGAAATTAACGTTATAAAACTCTTTTCTCATTGGATTACTCAGGAACATACTCGTGTCGGTACTCAACCCCAGGGTTCATATACCAGCATTCTCTTTCACAAACAGCATCGGGTTGTCTGGGGGCATTCTCTTTACATTACCTTTTTGCATGCTAGTAAACATTAACACACATGCACTAATACAATATCGGACACAAACATACTAAACTATTTTCAAAAAATATAGGATTTTCTGGTGGTTACAAAGTTATACAAATCATTTTTCATGAGCATACTTATGAACTCACCAACATTTTTATGTTGGCCTTTTTAAATTAACTTTTATTCTCAAGAAACCGTTGAGCAAGTTGGGCTGAACGAATTAATACATACTTGTATAAATTGTTTCATCATACTTTAACTATTTTGGCATGTAATATTCAAAACACAATACTCGATGTAAACAATGTATGTTGTTATATTTTATGTGTGAAAATAATGATGTTATGTTTCAATTATATACAATGTGATGATACTACAAAGATGAGGTCACACCAAGCCCCCGAATGTTTTCCGTCGTCTGGTTCGGGGGTGTGATAGATTGGTATCAGAGCGTTGTTTATAGTGAGCTGACATATCTAATCATACAAGATATGCAGCTATAAATACAATGAGACTAAAATACTCTAAATAAAGTAATACCTAGTTGTGTGTTAATATTATAACCCTAAAAGTCTATGGAGGAAATTGAACATCGTGGTTAAACCCGGACAATTATGTAGTTGTATTGGGGGTAAATATAGCATGTTCAACTATATTTGTTCAAAATACGACTAACATGTATTCGGGAGTAATCATATTGGGAAATGAATCTAGAAACTTACATCGTGTCCAAAAAGCTCTAAGGAACTCAAACATAAACAATTAAAATACTATAGGAGTATTTTGAAATTCTATCTACATATACTCTCTTTACACGTTTCTCACCCCTAATGCAGACACTATGGCCGGATTCCATCATCCAGGAGATCCCTACTTCCCCAACCAGAGGAATGGTGGATGGTTGGAGCCAAAGGAAGAGCCATAGGAAGAACCAGAGGAAGGACCAGAGGAAGAACCCGAGGAATAACCTATAGGAGGATCAGCAGAATTGGTAACTAACTCAGATGAGGAGGAAGCTGATAGTAGCGACGCAGATGACTCCGGCGCGGAGTTCGAAGTCATAAATCCACCATACATGGCCAGGGTTCCCCCATACAAGGTGGGCCTCAATGGTCCTACGCCCCCATGGGCACACAAGATCTGGAGGTGGAGCCGCAAACAAGGTGTGCGACCTCCATTTGGTATGAACCGGGACTACTACGACTTGAGTCACGATCGACCTGTAGACCGAGCCCTGCCTGTGATAGTCAGGAGGACATGTGACATCGGCGAACAGACACAGGCAACCGCTAGCCAAATGGTTGCCATGAGGGCCGCGGTTAAACGCGCGGAAAGAATGACATATGAGGTGGTCAGGGACTGTAGCGTCCTAAAAATTATAATAAATTTAAACTTTTTGAAAGCATTTATATTTATAATAAAACCATTAAATCCATTAATTAACCAAAACCGTTATATTTCAAGTATTCAGATAACATTACAAAATAAAAAAATCCGTTCAACAATATTAATCCTTTTATAATTCACAACAACAACTGAAAACTAACGGTGTTAAAATCCCAAATCAAGAGTCTATGACAAGGACCCAATCTTCAACCACACCAGTGTACAGTCAAGTTAAACCCTCATTCATACATGATATACCTATAATAGTCATTTTATAAAGGAAAGGGTAAGCACAAAGCTTAGTGAATTCCAACACAACATAACAATAGAAGTATTACACCATACTCCTACATTCCATGGCATTATTAAACATACAAACATTCATATAGCAAAAACATCAAGATCATACAACTCGTGTATATTTGGGAACACATCCCAAACAACACTCATATAAGGACTTGGTATTCAGTCGTCAAGTCCACAGACTCAGTGTCTCTACCTTTAGCCCCCCAAATTCAGCATTATGGCCTTCAGTCAGTCTGACACAGCACAAGGCCTTCAGTCAATCAACTCGGTATTCAGCCGTCGACATATACATTCCACATAACAAATAAGTACATCAAATATAACTAATGCAACAAGTATTACTTTGCTATCAACCATATCGTTCCTAGTCTCACCCGACCTAACAGTAGGCATATAATACCCTATGCTTATGAAGTGAGGAACTCACCTCCAATAGCAAAATACCCTCCAGAGTAGCCGGAGACACCCTTTACACTAGGTCAACCTTTCAACTTCCTAATAATAGCAAATTGAGTTAAGTTATGGGCCTTTGATATCTCAAAAGTATAATGACTCATGGGTTATTTTTTTGTTCTTCAGACTTATACATAAAAGTTATGGTCTGTTTGGAACCTATTTTACCCCCACCCCTTAAACACCTTATTTTTCAAAATTGTTTTATGTGAATGAAGTTCAAGTCCTTAGATTTAAAAGTAGTATTGTCACACCTCCGTACGGTTTTTCTATAATATTTGGCGATTTTTACAAAACCGCCTCGCAAAACAATTCATTACGGACCAGTCTAGGTAAATTGTCGATTTCACCCTTGGTAGAGGCATTTCTTGTCACACCCCCAAACCGTAAAATAAACGGCGGAAACGTCTAGGGGTGTGCGTAGTATCACAACAATTGCATCATAGTAATCAAAGTAAACACAACCATTACAATATAATATGAATATTTACATTTGTTGGTTTCATAGTTTATATACATCAAAGTAGCAAAAATGTAAAGACGAGACTCCAAATGCTCCGTCTTCTCAAAAGCCGGCGAGTGTACCTGTCTACTGATGTCCTGAGAATACAAGCGATTTTGAAAACTTATCATCATAAAGCTGGTGAGTTCATAATATTTTTTTTTTGTGGTGAAAACCATTAACATCAAGTTCTAAAAAATGTATGCATGCTTTCCAAGAAAATCCAATATTTTCTAGCATGTTGGTTGGTTACTGTATGCATAATATGTTTCGTTTGAAAACCCTGGCTACCACTAGTATGTAGTGTATATTCTGTTTGAAAACCTTGGCTACCACCAGTACGTATCATCATAAAGCTGGTGAGTTCATAATATTTTTTTTGTGGTGAAAACCATTAACATCAAGTTCTAAAAAATGTATGCATGCTTTCCAAGAAAATCCAATATTTTCTAGCATGTTGGTTGGTTACTGTATGCATAATATGTTTCGTTTGAAAACCCTGGCTACCACTAGTATGTAGTGTATATTCTGTTTGAAAACCCTGGCTACCACCAGTACGTATCGTATTTTATTACTTAAAATAAAACCAAGTGTTGTATCCCTGGAGTGCCCTCCAGTGTATTGCGTAGTAGTTCTATTAATTAAAATAAAACTATTAAAGAATGAATATCCTGTAAACAAAGGTTAGTTTATACTATTGTGAGTTCGTATAACCATGCTTGATATAAATGATGACCTCCGCGATGTTTCTTCAGGCATCGTAAGTTATGATATTTGTCACCCAAGGCATGCCTTCCTAACTGTAGCTAGCAGTTTAGGTATGGGATTGTCAGTCCTGAATAGATCTATTCACAAATCTCACGCTCTCCCTAAAGGAGACTCTGGCTATACTAACTGTAGAGGATTTACTAGTACCATGAAGGGTACAATTGAAGAGTTGTCTCACAATCCTGTATTAACTACTTTACGTGTTGTTCTATATCATTGTTCTCGTGTTTGAAATCATTTGTGTACTTGGTAGAGTATAAATAATTATACGCAAAATAATTATTTAGTATGATACCCTTGTTATCTGTATGTAGTGATGGATAAACTAAATCTGTCATAGTTTATATGTTCAACCGTGTAAGTAGTTTGTATCTGTAAAACTGGTAATGAATTCCCCAAACTATACCTATTATAGTATGACTGAAATGTTATGTTCGTGAACTGTTTTGAAAGCTATGCAATTATGTTTAGAAAACATCCCTTATGCTCCGCATATTACAAAAAGGATAAAGTTGATGGGTTTTATACAAACAATCCTATGTGTGCATGCAACCCTAGAATTGGATCTATGTTTTCACTATTAGTTACACAACATTATGAACACATAATAAAACCCTAATGAGTCATACTATTTTTGAAATTCACCAAGAAGATTAGAATACATACCTTTTGTTGTTATATAGTAATAACAACTCAAATCCTCCTTGTAATGGCTTTAGAAAGCTTAGAGTCACAAGTGTCACTCCTCTAATGGCTCACAAACACCAAGAGCAAGAGGATGAAGAATGATAAGAGAGGAGGCACCCAAAAACGTGTGGAAACCCCTAAGGAAACTCTTAGCTACATTTTTGGTGCTCTAGGGATCCTTAAATAGTGAGGCTATTAGGATTATCTAACAAGGAAACTCTAATTTGACTGCTTAGGCCCTAAGCAACCCATGGAATCCCTCCTTAGAGGCCTAGGACGATTTCTAATGGGTTTCCCCATAGAATTCGTCCACCCCTCTAATATGGAGTCCATTAGCCCAATATTCAACTATCATACAACTGACAGTTCTAGTCCCTTAAGTTTAATTAATGTCTTTTTTGCCACAAAATTAATTCTTAATTAATTATTGACTAATATTAATTAACCAATATGATTTATCCTTTAATATATTATTATTATAATATATTAATAAATCATAATTAATCCTCTCTCTCCATAATTCATCCTATCAAGTTGCTTTGGTGAAGGCAACCCAAAAGGACCATGCACCATCGGATCAAGTACATACCAAAATAGTTATGAACTTAGACACTAATCCAATAGTCTCCCACTTGGATAAGTCTAATAACTATTATGCATATGACTTTAGATCATGATATGCAATCGTAGCTTTCAAAAGCCGCTGTCAACTCTGATCTTATCAGATACGCGTCCTTTAGATAAGAGATCATATATTCCTCCATTCTAGATATCATATAGACTAAGACATGGATTTAAATCATTCTCTCTGTCTATGTGTTGTTTCCTGATTTCCGATTTACGACGACTGACAACAGACTACAATTGAACACATCAAATTAGTCCCGGCTTGGCCAAACGCTTAGGTGTCATCACTAAATCATCGAGGGGCCCACATATATCGCTTTCATCACACTTTGGATAAAAGGAACGAATAAACTTTGATTCAATGCTTGCTTGCACTCACTCACCGAATCACACACAACAATATGTTTTATGACACCAAGTTACTGGTGCATTTAGATATTATCTGTAACATCCCGAAATATCAAGAGTAGAGTTGAAGGGCTAAAAGTGTAAATTTTGAAGGGCAACTCGGTGAGTAGGGTCGCGACTTTGGTCGCGTGTCAAGTGGCCTACTCGGCGAGTCCAAAGATGGACTCGGCGAGTAGGTGTTGAGTGGAGAAAACCCTAATTCTCGGGGTTGAGCCCTATATAAAGAACTTAACATCCATTCCCCTAGCCTCTTTACTCATCCTCAAGTCCAGAAACCCTTAGCAATCGTGTGTGAGTGGATCAAAGTGCATTTGGGAGCTTGAAGAGTATTTGTTGAAGGAATCTTGGGAGTTTGGAGGCTTGGAGCAAGGGGATTTGCTTGGATTTGAGTTTCATTGCAGTTCGGGCGTTCTTTTGAGGTAATATCTCATTCTTGGGCTGTTACTCATATGGATTCATCATTTTGGGGTTTATGGGGAGCTTATCTTGGTATGTTTTGGAGTTTGGAGGTTAGATCTGAGGTTGCTACCTCAGATCTAGAATGGGGAAGGTCTAGAGTGCATTAAAGTCCCTGTGTTTGAGTGCCTAGTGAAGCCATCATGTCCCAAACCCTAGCTCTAAAGTGTATAAGGCCTAAATCTCTTTGGATTCACGTAAAGTTTGCCACTTTACGTGATGGATGGGTTGTAGGAGGCTAGATCTATGTTTTGGATCAATTGCATGGCCTGGAATGCTTCTGTATGGATTCAGACCGGTGGTACTCGGCGAGTCACAAGGGTGGACTCGACGAGTTGCTTGAAGATGAGCTGGAACTCGACAAGTTGGATGAACAACTCGGCGAGTAGATTGAAGATAGCCTTAGACTTGGCGAGTATGTTCTTGGACTCGGCGAGTCTTGTCGAAGAGTCCCAATATTTTATGGTTGAGTCGAGAATCGGTGAGTCAAGGGATGACTCAGTGAGTTGGTGCGAGTGGACTCAGAGTTTTTGGACTCGGAGAGTCTCGGGGTGACTCGGCGAGTTAGGTCACGGATTGAGGGAAGTTCTGAGCTTGGGGACTCGACGAGTCATCTGGTTGACTCGGCGAGTAGAGTCAGTCAGGGGTTGACTTTGACCTTGTCCAAGGGTTGACCAGTTGTCTTCGAGGGGTATTTTGGTAATTAAGGGTATTTATTGAGTTGAGTGTTTTGGTGTTCACTGGAGGAGTTTGTGTCGGAGTTTGGAGCAGCGGGATCTTATCCTTTCAGCCAGAAGTTTCGAGGTGAGTTATCCTCACTATATCAACAGGGTCTAAGGCACCAAGGTCGACCCTTTATCGGATTGAGATCCGGGTATTTGTTGTTATGTTATTGCTTTGATATGTATGCATCCGAGTAGTTAGGATGGTATTCGTTAGAGACCTGGTTAAGGTCGGTATCCTGGTATGTAGAGTGAGGCTATGCTAGTGATCGGTTAGGTTGGTATCCTGTTATAGTATGTTGTGTTATATGATCTGCTAGATCGGTTTGCCTGAATATGGATTGTTATGTGATTGTATGTTTATGTGCACATGGTTGATTGGACTGGAGTTTGGTTGACGCGGGTCCTGCTTCGTGCTGTAGGCCAAGATACCCAGGGCAGACCGGTTATTCTGAAGGCCCAACGAGCGGTCTCGATAGGCTATAGGCCCCTCGAGGGCGGACCAGACGTGCCGAGGCTCGGAGAGTGGACCAGGCCGACTGAAGGCCGGGGCGCGGGTGGACCAGTCATACTGTAGACTCAGAGAGTGGACCAGATGAGTTGAAGGCCCAGTGCGGGCGGACCAACCACACTGTAGACTCGAGGGACATGATTGGACTCGAAGGGTGGACCCGGTGGACTGAAGGCCCGATAAGGCGGACCAGTCCCACAGTAGACCCGATATGCATGGTTGTTCTGTGACTCGTTATGAGATAGCATGATATGTGTATGGTATATGTGGTTGGTAGTTTGGGGGTATCTCACCAAGGTTTCGGGCTTACAGTTGTGGTTTAATGTTTTTCAGGTTCTTCAGGAGACCGTGGCAAGGCAAAGGCGTGATCGTACCGCTCCTCATGATTTTTTAGTAATGTGATTCTGGGAATACTCTAAATGATTTGTATTGAAAACCTTTTTGTAATAATTTAATGAAATCGGGTTGTTTTTCAAGAATTTAAATTGGTTGGATTTTTCGGTCGTTACAAGTTGGTATCAGAGCCTTGGTTTGAGTGAATTGGAGGAACACTTGTGTGACTCCAGTCTCAAATCGAGGAGGGTTTTCGAAAGAGAGTTTAAAATGGTTTTCAAAAAAAAAAAGGTAAAGGAGGATGCGGAGGTACGATCAGCCGGAGCTAGTAAGTAACCCCAAAATACCATACATGATATTGTTTTATTGAGCTTTGATAGAACAACATGCTAGAGTTAGGCTAGGGATCTTCAGGATTTCATGATGTGTTGCCTGATTTATGATGCCTGCTAGCCTAGGGTTTCCTTGTGAGAGATTTCTAGTGTTCCTCTAGTAGTGAGGATAGAGCATTGTTATGTGTGTTTTCTTTAGGGTATTGTGGTAGTACTTCATACAAATATGGGTAGGTGTGGAAGGTAGTATGGGCCCGTACTACTGAAAGCGCAGGACCCATACGCGTATCAGGGAAACCATGACCTCTGGGGTTGGGTTGAGAGTTGGTTCCTGGATAGTGGGAAGTGTTTGAGGTTTTGTGGTTTATTTTCAGTATGGAGATTTCAGGGCATGCTGGAAGTGGATTCGGGTCAGGATCAGGAGCAGGAGAGGGAGTTCCGGGCGGGTCTGTACCGTCCGAGGCTGTCGGTCAGATGAGTACGCGCGAGTTGGATGCGAGGATTCGTGAGATCCTGCATGATGAGGTTGCTGCTTTGTTCCGGGCCGAGCTGACGGAACTGTTTGGGTCGATCAAGACCGCCATGGTGGAGTATTTTGATGAGCGCTATGCGGCTCTCACGGAAATGGCTGCCGCGGCGACTACAGCGACTGTAGCAGCGGCAGGGGGAGGAGCTAGTAGGGGTTTTCAGTATCGGGACTTCGATAATACGAAGCCTCCCACCTTTGATGGAGTTCAGGATCCGATCGTTTCTATGAGATGGTTATCAGACGTGGAGGGGTGTTTCTTCACGTGTTCATGCCCTGCTGATCAGAGAGTGAGGTGCGCTCTGAACCTGTTAAGGCTCGGGGAAAAGAATTGGTGGAGATTGACCACGGGGTCATACTCGGATGCGCAGAGGGCTGCGATTTCATGGGATCAGTTCAGAGAGATGTTCAACACTCATTATGTTCCGCAGGTCGAGAGGGAGAGGTTGGTTCAGGAGTTCCTGGAGCTGAAGAAAGATTCGGAGTCGGTGATGGAAATCACCAGGATGTTTACTGAGAGGGCGATGTTTTGCCCTGAGTTCGCTTCGGAGCAGGCTCAGATGTCCTGATCTGAGTATGCTAAAGAGAGACATCAGACAGTTTGTGTCCGCGCAGAGGTGCGAGACCTTGTTGGAGTTGCAGGAGGCCGCCAGGCCGCGTGAGTTAGAGATTGAGTTGCAGTTGCGTGAGCTGAGGCAAGCTCCGGTTCAGTCGCAGCCGACGACGAAATGGTCTAAGACCGTTGATACCATGATGGGATATTAGGGCAGCTTAGTGACAAAATCCATAACAATGTCTTCCCACTTACCCACATGCACAAGTAAAGGTTCTAAACTCCCATACGGTTTCTGATGTTGTGTCTTGGCTCTCGCACAAGTCACACACTCGGCCACATACTTTGCAACATCAAGCTTCATCGTCGGCCACCAGTAGTAGGGTTTCAGGTCCCTATACATTTTAGTGCTACCGGGATGAATCGAGTACATGGTTTTGTGAGCTTCTTCCATCAGAAGATCTCTGATATCTCCTGTCTTAGGTATCCAAATCTGATCTTGGAACACCTTCAGTCCATGACTGTTTACACCGAGCACCAACGTTTTTCCCAAACGTTCCTCCTTTCGGTCATTCTTCTCAGAAGCTTCCTCTTGAGCTTTCTTTATACTTTCCACAATGGTCGAGACAACTTCAATTCTCAATGCTCTTGGCCTTTTCCTTTCAATATTGACTTTCCGACTGAGAGCATCAGCAACTACATTAGCTTTACCAGGATGGTAAAGTATCTCACAGTCGTAGTCCTTGAGTAATTCCAGCCAGCGTCGTTGCCTCATATTCAATTCTTTCTGATTAAAGAGATATTGGAGACTCTTATGATCAGTGAAAAGTTTTCACTTCGTGCCATAGAGGTAATGCCTCCATATCTTCAGAGCGAAAACTACCGCTGCCAACTCCAAATCATGATTCGGGTAGTTCTTTTCATGCTCCTTCAGCTGTCGAGATGCATATACTATCACCTTTTCTCTTTGGGTTAAAACACAACCCAATCCAACACCAGACGCATCGCAATAAACAGCGAAGTCTTCGACTCCATCGGGTAGAGAAAGTATCGGTGCCTCGCATAGCTTCTTCTTTAGCTTCTCGAATGCTTCTTTATGCTTATTATTCCAAGCATAAGTAGCTCCTTTGTGGATCAAAGCTGTCAATGGAGTAGCAATCGAAGAAAAGCCTTGGATAAACCTTCGGTAATATCTGGCTAATCCCAAAAAGCTTCGGATCTCCGTGGGACTTTTCGGTTGTTCCCACTTCATTACAGCTTCAATCTTTGCTGAATCAACCATTATCCCTTCTTGGTTGACCACGTGACCCAAGAATTGGACTTCACGAATCCAAAAATCGCATTTGGAGAACTTAGCATACAGCTTCTCCTTCTTCAAGACTTCACACTTCTCGCAAGTGCCTGCCATGTTCCTCCTGGCTTTTCGAGTAAATAAGAATGTCGTCTATGAACACTATCACAGATTTATCAAGGAACAGATTACAAACTCTGTTCATTAAATCCATGAATGCTACCGGAGCATTGGTTAGTCCAAACGACATAACCAATAACTCGTAGTGTCCATATCTAGTTCTGAATGCAGTCTTCTCTATATCCTGCTCTCTTACTTTTAGCTGATGATATCCTGACCTTAGATCGATCTTCGAGAAATAGCTCGAACCTTGAAATTGATCAAACAGGTCATCAATCCTTGGCAACAGATATCTATTCTTTATTGTTGCCTTGTTCAGCTCTCTGTAATCAATGCACATTCTCATACTTCCATCTTTCTTCTTCACGAATAACACCGGATCTCCCCAGGGCGATGAACTAGGTCTAATGAAACCTTTGTCCAACAACTCCTGAAGTTGCATCATCAATTCCTTCATCTCCATCGGTGCTAATCGATAAGGTGCTTTTGCTATTGGCGTGGTTCCTGGTAACAAGTCAATTCTGAACTCTACTTGTCTATCAGGTGGTAATCCAGGAAGATCTTCGGGAAATACATCCGGATAATCACACACCACTGGAATACTATGCATCACCTTCTTTTCCTTCTTAGCATCAATCACGAATGCTAAATATGATGTACATCCCTTGGTCAAACACTTTCTGGCTTTCATTAGAGAAATGATTCCAGAATTCACTCGGCGTTTGCCCCCATACACCATAAACGATTCCTTTCCAGGCGGGTTTACTTTAATTATCTTCTTCTTGCATAATATCTCGGCATCATTGGCACTAAGCCAATCCATTCCCAACACGATGTCGACACCATTAAGTTCGATAGGTAATAATTCTTCGTGAAACTTATTCCTATTAGGGTCGATTAAGATGTTTTTTATACGATGGCTAACAGGTACAAACTTGCCACTAGCAACTTCGACTAATAAAGCATTACCTAGTCTATCAACAGGCAGAGCTAGTTTTCTACCAAATTCATGCGATATAAAGGAGTAGTTGGCTCCATAATCAAATAAAATTTGGGCAGACAATGTGTTTACGAGAAAGGTACCTGAAGCGACATCAGCTTCATCTTTAGCAGCTTCCAGTGTCATCTGGAATGCTCTCGCCTTTGGCTTTGGTGGAATGTTGGGCTTAGCTGCCTCCTTCTTCTTCGGACAGTCTTTCAAAATGTACCCCTCTTAATTACAACCAAAACACATCCTTTTGTTGTTCGGACATTCATTGGCAAAATTTCCAACCTTCCCACACTTGTAGTAGGTCACATCCTCACTACATTTCCCAAAGTGCTTTTTCTTACGCTTATCACACCACTTCGCTTCGCCTCCTTTTCCCCCACCAAACTTTTTCGAATCAGATTTCGAAAATTTGCTTTTCTTACCGGAACCAGATGTTCCCTCAAACTTTCTCTTCTCACCAACCTCAACCTTGTTGGTGGTTCTCCCCTTAATCATGTTCTCAACAGACTTGGCAGCCCAGATAGCTGTCTCTAGAGTATGTGCCTGACGTACTGGCACCTCGTACTCCCATGGGAGTCCCTCCGCATACCGGTCCACCTTTTTCAGCTCGTCTGGAACGATACGCAAGGAAAACTCCACCTTATCGGTGAAGTTATTAGTGTATTCATCAACTGACATGCTGCCTTTCGTCAATGTCAGAAACTTGTTCTCTAGTTCTAATAGATTTTGAGCCGAGCAGAACTTGCGCTTGAACTGCACCAAGAACTCTGCCCATGTCAATTGCAGTGGCTCATTTGGGCTCAAAGTCTTCCCTAGAGTATTCCACCAATGAACGGCTCCACCTCGGAACTGACGTACTGCATAGATAGTCTGCAACTTGCCTCTGCAGCCACAAGTCATGAAGGCTAACTCCATTTCAGAGATCCAATCCATCACTCCTATCGGATCCTCCTTTCCATTGAAGGTCGATGGTTTGCAAGTTAGAAAGTCCTTGTACTTGCATCCCATTCCATCATTCCTTCCATCATGGTTGTCTCGCCTAACTATCGGTGGGTTGGCTTGACCAACAGACCCACTGAAGTTTCCACCTTCCGAGTGCCCTTCATTTAATTCAGGATCTTCCACACGAATTGACAGCTCTTCAGGATTCTGTTGAAGCAACCATCTAGTTTCATCCATCTGACGATCCAACATTGTTTGAATCATCATTTGCACACCAGCCATGGTTATTGGCTCAGGTGCTGCTGCTACGACAGGTCTTTGCTCAATCACTGGTGGTTGATTCCTGTTTTCATCTGCATTTCCAACTCCACTTCTTGTTCTCACCATTTTTGATCTACACACCGAATAAGGTGAAATTAGATCCTCATTCACGATAGATATTCAAATCATCCTTATCACTCCGAAACGTTTACATGCTAGTTATAAATTCGTAGACATACGCTTAGAATCCTACACACATAAGGTTTTTTTCTTTAGATCCGGTCGGCAACAGACCATAGATCCGAACAAATAATATCATATATGGCAACATATAACATTTAGCACATAAAGCATTTTAGGCAACTTTCCTAAAATAAACCAGTGCTCGTGTCTAAAATATAACACACACACATCTCAAAATTCCACTTAGCATTCTAAGTTTAAGTCTAGAAATCTTACAAATTCCTAGTTCGCTTAAACTAATGCTCTGATACCAACCGTGACATCCCCAAAATCTCGGCCAGAAAAAACCGATTTTCATTTATGCTTTTAAAATAAATTCAGAGTAAATCCTTTTGATTTGAAAGAGTTGCGGAATTTGTTCCCAAAAACAAAACATGATAAAACAATGTTTACCAAAGCATTTCATAAAAGAAATATATTTTTCATTATATAATCAAAACTCGGGGTGTCATGTTCCGATATAGACTACTAAGCATAAATGATAACATTACAAGTCATTCAACAAATATATACATATACAGACTTGTAAACAAAACAACTTGATGGTTCATCCATCTTACGCCCTTGCGCCACTTCCTGTAATACAAATAAAACTGAGTGGGTCAGACTTGGGAGCCTGGTGAGCATATAGGGTTTTCAACCCACAATAAATAATTAAATTAATTATGATCAACCAACAATAACCCAGATACTCATTCCCGTTATTCTCACTTTATGTCCCTAAAATAACTAACACAAGGGACCTAATCTAAGAATATTTTCATCGGGGTGACAACACATGCTGCGGGGGTTCCTCAGCAATATAAGTCAAATAAGGCAATCATGAGGGGGATGGAATACAACGAATGAACACCCAAGTTCATTAACACCTACAGGTTATGAGTCTGCTAGCGTTCCACTGGACTGTCTAGAAAAGTCTGTGGTCGTCATCTAAATTCCGCTAGATGACTGGATAAAAACAACATCGAGGCCTCTCATCTGTTTATTACACACCAACTATCTACCCATGTTCTACCCAACATATTAGTTGATAAAAATATACATTTTTATACATATTTTAAAAACCTGTATAGCATGCTTTAATCAATACATATAACACATAACAGATGAGGCACACACACATAACACGTATTTCATAGAGGATAAATCAGATCTATGAGATAGAAGAGAGTGAATATACATTCACACATATAACAACAAAATATATACACATAACACGTATTTTATATAAAATACTTCATAATATTGCATTGGAATGAAAATAACTACACAGTCACTTGATCAGAAGATGATCGGGCAGCACTACGGCTTGTAGAAGAGGTGTTTCTCCGTAGATCTGGAAGATCTTCACAAAAACCGGCTCCTCGCGGGCAGAGCTTCGGCTCGGGAATAATGCTCTTCGGGATCCTCGGGGCTTCGGATCTTACTTCGGGGATCGGGAATATTATCGGTGCTTCGGGGTACAAACGGCATGCAAAACGGGGCAAAACTAGAGAGAAGAAAGAGTTTGAACAAGAGAAAATGGCTGATTTCGAGTTCTATTTATAGGCTGCTGGGTCTGGGATTACGCTGGGCGTAATTTCAAATTACGCTGGGCGTACTTTGACGTCATTGCGTGCGTCGACTGGTGGCACTCGAGTATTGGTCAGACAAGTTGCATCCGACTGAGTACGCTGGGCGTACTCAAATTACGCTCGGCGTAATTTGACTCGTCAACTTGTAAATTTCGTAACTTTCACATACGAGCTCCGTTTTCGATGTTCTTTACATCCACGCGTAGGCCACACCATACTCTACAACTTTCATTTAGACTCCGTCGGCTAATTTTGACTTTTATTTTTATTATTTATTTTTAGAAGGTCGGGACATGAAAACTCCATTATAAAATCATAACTTCTTCATTTGACGTTCGTTCTCGCCTAACTTTTTATCGCTTTGATACTAACAACGAGATCTTCGATTCTTGTTTAGATCACTAAGGCTAAATATCGCTCTAATGTAAATTTCACTTTTTACGTCATTCAGCGGTGTCGGTTCTGTCGCGAAACTTCGACAGGTCATAACTTCTTCGTTATAACTCGGATTTCGGCATTCTTTATATCTTCGGAAACCTTGTTTCAACTACTACAACATTATCTAAAGATTTCAAGTTTATTACACTTAAATTTTGACGCTTATTTTTATTCTTAATTAATCAAACCACATAATTAAGCAATTAAGCACAAAACACATAATACTCAAATAATACACTTCTATTATTTCAAAAACGGGTTACAAAGGTTAACCTAGACTATTACATTGCTAAAAATGGCAAGCCCAGAAACACAGGCGTTACATCATGTATTAAGAATCTAGAATAGGAACTTTAAAGATTTAGTTAATGGATTTTACCTAAATTAGAGCCATACGTTTTGACTCTCCCATCTCTTAGATCTCTTAGGTAAATAGGCAACTTCATCTCCAATGCCCATTCTCTTGGCAATAAAAGCAAATGGATTCCTTTGGAATGGCACATTGAACTATCTCAGAATCTACCTTTTTTGGATCTCCAGTGTCACCATTTTCAATATCCATTGAAGTTTGGGAGTTTGATTTACCAGACAAATTTGCTCGACCAGCTCGCCAATTCATTTCCGATTCAGCAGCTATAAGCAAATAGGTCAAATCAATGAGGGTCACGTCGTGATCCATCATATAGTACTCTCTAACAAACTCACTATATGATTCAGGAAGCGACTGAAGAACCCCGTCAACAGCCAACTTACTAGAAATCTCGACACCCAACATCCTTAACCTTTCAATGTGTGAATTCATCTCTAAGACGTGTACACACACAGGTTTCCCATGTTTTCTTGCCAAAAGGGATTGATTGAGCTTGAACTTTTCAAGCCTTCAAACTTGTGGGGTTAGGAAGAATAATTGGAGGAAGTGAAGCATGATCTATTGTTCCTCGATCGTATCGCGGAATATCATCTTCGTTTGGAAAGCTTGTTCCATGGGATTTGGGAAGACCATGATTGTCATAACTAGACATCTACAAAACGGGAGAAAATTCAAGTTAAGTTGATTAGAATCCTTGATGTGACACCCAAATGAAACATCGAGGCTAGGATCCAACACAATACTCTACAACCTAGAAGAGGGATGTCGTAATCTAGTTGTTGAATATTTGAAGGTATGTAAATGACGATTTACCAATTTGCACCATGAAAAAAGAAAAAGAAATTTATGTTTTAAATCTATGAAAACTCCTAGATCCTTTGAGATTCATTGAAATTTTTAATGGCATGTTTAAATCTCGATATGCCCCTCTAGTTCGTGACTGGGATACCGAGGATTACAAAGCGGGTGTGAATAACCATGCAAACTTACATGGTCCCCCCACATGTTACAGTCACCTATTCGATGCGTCGGTTAACCATACATGCTCCACCGAACTATGACAAACAACGAGTCACCCTTTGCTACCTTTGCTTAGAACCATTTAGTGTGTCGGTTAACCACACACGCTCCACTAACATCTTTGCAAGGGCACAAAGTGTAATTTCATGGAATTGCATCAATTCACTTTTGCCTAAAGTAACTAAGATTGGGAATTTTGTAAAACTTTTAGTTACTTTATACTTCATTATACTTTTAATGGAAAGGGTTTGCCCTATCCTACCCGTTCGGCTAACGACCCTCCACCAATCAAGGAAGCGGTGGGTAAGAGTGGATAACCATTAAACGACCATTTTATAGGCCATAATATTATACCCCCTTGTAGATCGGCTTCATGAATGAGACATACTAACGGTAAGACTAGCATTTTAGTTATACATATATAATATTAAACTCTTAATGTTATACATAGTATAAGGGTGTATTTTACACTTTTAAAATACTAGGTGGTTTAAATTATACTTTTAATTAACCAAGATCATTATGGATTTATTATCTCTCTTTTAATTATACACTTAATTAATTTAATAAAATCATAAGGGTTTAATTTGAACTTTTCAAAATTAGGGTTTTGGAATTTAGACTTTCAAAATTAACTTTTAATCAACAATTTAAATTCCAAAACTTGAGGGCAAGTTTTGAAACTTTTCAAAACAATTAGGTTTTAATCTCACTTAAAATTTTCGAATTTAAGACATTTAAATTAAAATTTTAAATATTAAAACTCTTGATTTAATAATTATCTTCAATTAGACTATTAATTTTAATTAGTAAATCATAAAGGATTATCTAAATCATGGGGATAATTACCATGTATACATTTAAGATATCATAATCCCTTAAACATCTACATAGATTTCGAAAATAAGGGATGAGATATCCCAAAATCCTTAATTACCATATTTAACCATTAAAGGATAATTACAAGAAATGGGATAATCCAAATCACTAAAATTTAGGATCTAACCTTGGGGAATGATGTAATTTCAAAATCCAAGGGTTGGATAACCCTAGATTTCAAAATCTTGGAGGTTAAGGAAAGGGTTTGAGAAACCTTAGCAAAAATCGCCAACTAGGGTTTTGCAACCATAATTGCGAAAATTACCTAGCCTTCAGGGTTTATTAGCCATAAACCCTAATATGTCAAGTTCATACATTTGAATAAAATCTAATTGAAAACAAAAATCATTGGCTCTGATACCACTGATGGGTTTTATACAAACAATCCTATGTGTGCATGCAACCCTAGAATTGGATCTATGTTTTCACTATTAGTTACACAACATTATGAACACATAATAAAACCCTTATGAGTCATACTATTTTTGAAATTCACCAAGAAGATTAGAATACATACCTTTTGTTGTTATATAGTAATAACAACTCAAATCCTCCTTGTAATGGCTTTAGAAAGCTTAGAGTCACAAGTGTCACTCCTCTAATGGCTCATAAACACCAAGAGCAAGAGGATGAAGAATGATAAGAGAGGAGGCACCCAAAAACGTGTGGAAACCCCTAAGGAAACTCTTAGCCATGTTTTTGGTGCTCTAGGGATCCTTAAATAGTGAGGCTATTAGGGTTATCTAACAAGGAAACCCTAATTTGACTGCTTAGGCCCTAAGCAACCCATGGACTCCCTCCTTGGAGGCCTAGGACGATTTCTAATGGGTTTCCCCATCCACCCCTCTAATATGGAGTCCATTAGCCCAGTATTCAACTATCATACAACTGACAGTTCTAGTCCCTTAAGTTTAATTAATGTCTTTTTTACCACAAAATTAATTCTTAATTAATTATTGACTAATATTAATTAACCAATATGATTTCTCCTTTAATATATTATTCTTATAATATATTAATAAATCATAATTAATCTTCTCTCTCCATAATTCATCCTATCAAGTTGCTTTGGTGAAGGCAACCCAAAAGGACCATGCACCATCGGATCAAGTACATACCAAAATAGTTATGAACTTAGACACTAATCCAAAAAAAGTATCTATATGCTCTATGTAAACACTCCTGTTTGTATTAATTGCATAAGTTTTTAACTCATTGAAAACCTTTTTGTTTTAGTTCACAAACTCTTTTGTGTTTGGCTTGTGTTCCCCCTTAAAACGTTTAAAAACCATAAAAACGTAGGGGTATGAACTCACCGTTTGTCGAGTGCAAAGGTTGAATTGGAAGATACTTGAGTTGGTGTACGTGGCACTTAACGGAATCCTAATGTTAATAAATACATATATGTATCTAAATTAGCGATTTCGTTAGATAAAGCGTTAGAAAAACACTTGTTTTAGGTTAAGGAATGTTACCAGAACTTGATTGGATCAAGGGAACAGGCTTTTTACCAATTAAGAGATGTGTACGACTGTGAATAAGGGTTTACGACCAGCAGGCAGTTTACGACCGTAAACTCCCTTTTGAAGGGTTTGCGGCCCAAGCAGATTTTGAAGGGTTTACGGTCGTAAACTCAAGAACAATGGTGTTTGTTTTCGAATAAAATGTGTTCCAAATGCTCCCAATCGGCCCCAAATGACTATTTTTGGTGTTTTCCGGAAGAAAGGAGGAGTTTTATGTGTTTACGGTCAAGAGTTCTAAAGAGAAAATGAAAGAGTTTTCGGCCAAGAAGGTTCAAGTGAAGGTGGGGGTCCCGTATTCATAGGTTGGGGTATGGTCGGGGATGGGTCCACCTGACACCAACTGTAAACGGGTTTACGGCCATAAACTGGTGTACGACCGTAAACAGGTATACGGTCGTAAACAGGTGTACGACCGTACACCCACCTAGGCTGAAAACTTGATAATTTTGAGACTTTTCGGGTTTTTCGCGCTATTTTGGTTTCCGAATTGTATAGGATTTTAATTATATGAAGCTAGTTGATTTCCTAAACCAATAAGTTTGATGGAAAATTAATAAAATTCAAATTTTATTAACGAAGATTCTTTAAAACAACGGAAAAAGTTTCGGGTTGTCACATTTCTGGATTTTGATCAAAACTAATGAATTGTAGAGGAATCAAAAAAGAAACTCTAAGATTTGGTTTCGATTAAAAGGGGTTTTCCATGACCAATATTTCATCTCTCAAAAATCTGGACAAATTAGGGCAAAGTCCAAAAATCATAGCTTTCGCTTTTTAGGGTTAATTAGCTTCTTAACCCATTAAGACCTAACCAAAAAGACTTATAATCTACAAAATAAGTCATTAACAACGGGTTACTCTTTTAATACAAAAACCATGCAAAACTCAATCCCTAACCTTGAAGTTTCTTGTTTTAAAGTTTAAAATAACTACAATGTTTAAATGATCAAAGCACCAACAAGGGTTATATGTTTAGAATTAAAACAACCCATGCCACCACCTAGACCTCAAACCCATTTGGAGCATAACTACGAACTGCCATGGTGGCAGTAGTCGCCGATGGTGGCTACCACCACTAAGGCGGTGGTGGTGATTTTCAAATGAGGAGAAAGAAAGAAGTAAATAATGAGTAAGAAGGCTTACTTGAATTGAGATTGAAACCCAAAGCAACCACTCCTTTCTCTACAACCGATCATAGCCCCTCTCCCCTCTTATTCTTCTCTTATTCCGTATTGATCACACCCTCTGTGACAACCCGAAATTTTTGTTCGGTCAAACCCTAAAGTCAATCACTTCAAATTATAAGTTGTAATGCCCACGTTTCCAGGCTAGGCATTTTTGTTGATGTAATATTCTAGGTTAACCTTTGTAATCCGTTTTGAAATAATAAGAGCGTATTATTTGAGTATTATGTGTTTTGTGCTTAACTGCTTAATTATGTGATTTGATTAATTAAGAAAAAAAATAAGCGTCAAAATTTAAGTGTAAAATAAACTCAATATCTTTACATAAAGTTGTAGTGCTCGAAACAAGGATTCCGGAGATATAAGGAATGCCGAAATCCGAGTTATAACGAAGAAGTTATGACTTGTCGAAGTTTCGCGACAGAACCGACAAACGCTGAATGACGTAAAAAGTGAAATTTACGTTAGAGTGATATTTAGCCTTAGTGATCTAAACGAAAGTCGTAGAGTTCGTTAAACCGAGAGCGTGCATAAAAAGAACGCCAAAATCTGACTTCGTATGAGGAAGTTATGATTTTTCGAAGTTTCAACTAAGCGGTATGCAGCCCGAATACTTGATTTGAGACCGAGCGGGTTTTAGCCGAAACAATCTAAATGAAAATCAAATATCTCATTAATTGTAGTAAAACGATAAAAAGTTAGGCGAGAACGGACGTCAAACGAAGAAGTTATGAATTTATAACGAAGTTTTCCTATCCGGGCCTACTAAAAATAAATAATAAAAATAAATTCAAAATTAGCCGACGAAGTCTAAACGAAAGTTGTAGAGCGTAGTCTCACCTACGCGTGGATATAAAGAACGTCGAAAACGGAGTTCCTATGAAGAAGATATGAATTTCCGAAGTTTATTAAATAACTAATATTTAAATTTAATCTTTAATTCGGATGTATATCCGAAGGAGTCACTGATCTGATCCAAAGTACGCCCAGCGTACCGCGAAGCATGATGCACCTCGCACTCGAGTTCTTCGGATGACGCATGCAGTGACGAATTCGGAGGCTTACGCCCCGCGTAAGGCTGTACGCCCAGCGTACGGCGAGGCCTCAACCTCCTATAAATAGGATGCGAGGGTTCCGGGTATTTTTGCTCATTTCTTCTCCTCTTTGTGCCTAAACTCTGCGCGTAAACCCCCGAAGCCATCTCGACACCCCGGATCTCATATCCAAATTAAGAAGGAAGTTTCACGCTCCCGAGATCCCGAGAAGTGCGATTCCCGAGCCGAAGCTCTGCCCGCGAGAAGTTCGATTTTTGTAGAGATCTTCTAGATCTGCTGAGGATTACTACTTCTGCAAGCCGTAGTGTTGTCCGATCATCTTCTGATCAAGTGAGTGTGTGGTTACTTTCTTCTAACGCATAATTATCAAGTATTTAATATAAAATACGTGTTATGTGTTTATTTTGTTGTTATATGTGTGAATGTATATTCACTTTCTTCTATCTCATAGATATGATTTATTCTCTATGAAATACGTGTTATGTGTATGTGTCTCATCTGTTGTTTTGGAATATGTATTGAATGAGAATGTTATGCAGGTTTTAAACTATGTATAAAAATATATATTTTTATCTACTAATATGTCGGGTAGAACATGGGTAGATAGTTGACGTGTGATAAACAGATGATAGGCCTCGTTGTTGTTTTGATTCAGTCATCTAGCGGAGTTTAGATGACGACCACGGACTTTTCTAGACAGTCTTGTGGAACACTAGCAGGCTCGCCACCTGTAGGTGTTAATGAACTTGGGTGTTCATTCGATGTACTCCATCCCCCTCATGGTTGCCTTATTTGATATATATTGCCGGGAAACCCCCTAATGCATGTGTTGTCGCCCCGATGAAATATTCTAAGACTAGGTCCCTTGTGTTAGTTGTTTTAGGGACATAAAGTGAGAATAACGGGAATGAGTAATTGGGTTATTGTTAATTGGTGGAATTAAATATAATTATTTATTGTGGGTTGAAAACCCTATATGCTCACCAAGCTCCCAAGCTTGACGCACTCAGTTTTATTTGTATTACAGGAAGTGGCGCAAGGGCATAAGATGGATGAACCATCAAGTTGTTTTATTTGCAAGTCTGTATATGTATATATTTGTTGAATGACTTGTAATGTTATCGTTTATGCTTTATGGTCTGTATCGGAACATGACATCCCGAGTTTTGATTATATAATTAAAATACATTTCTTTTATGAAATGCTTTGGTAAACATTGTTTTATCACGTTTTGTTTTTGGGAACAAATTCCGCAACTCTTTTAAATCAAAAGGATTTACTCTGAAATTATTTTAAAAGCATAAATGAAAATCGGTCTTTTCTGGCCGAGATTTTGGGGATGTCACATAAGTCAAGTTCATTTTTATTTGTTTTTAGCAAATTTAAAGTTCGTTTGATTATTTTAATAATTATTCTTTAAACGAACGGATGAAAGGAAGTGTCGTTTTGAGTCTTGAAATTCCAAACACGCAAGTACCACGTACTTAAGAAATTCACGACCAAAATTATATGTTTGGGCCGTAAATCCTTCCAAAACGGTAAACTCATGCCTTAAGCATGAGTTTACTCCCCAAAATACCTCACTTCTTACTTGCAATCTCAAGAGCAAACTCCAAACACTCTCAACTACCATCCCGTCTTTCACCCGATTTCCCGAAAACGTAAGTACTTCTTGGCTTGATTTGTTGTTATATCATAACAACTAGTGATTATACATCTTTTTCACCCATCAAATTTTGTGTTTTGTTTAGATTTCCAAAACACCAAGAACACACTAGTGTTCTTGGACTTTTAGCTCATTTCAAGCTTCAATATAGTAAGTACTTCTATCCTAGAGTCTTATAAAGATTGGTATACATCTTTACATCAAGGAAATGTCCCAAGAACACCAAGAACAAGGTGTTCACGGTTCAAGAAACTCTTGAACCGTAAAAACCAAGTAAAGGTGCCAAAGGGTGCCTTAGGGTGCCTTAGTCCATTCACAAGCCTTAGGGACATGTCTAAATCCTTCCTTTATGTGTTTATCATGTAAAAAGCACAAAAATCTCTTATTTATATGTGTTTACGGTTTGGGAATCTCCCAAAACCATAAACACCCCAAAGTGAGTTTAAATGAGTATAAATGACCCATATTCCTTCTTTATGCCTTGAATCAAGCCTAGACTTTTACCTTGAAGTGTTTAGGACTTGAAAACATCATAAAACCATGTTCCATAGGAGTTTACAGCAGCAAACTCATGGAGAAATGGTCCATGGGCCGTAAACTCCATTTAGGAGTGTATTGATGCCACAAAACATTTCCTAAGGCTTAAACATGAAGTAGGAATGCTTGGAATGGCTTAAAAGACTTCAAACCAACAAATGGTCAAAAGATTGTGAGCTTACGACCGTAAACTCAAGGGTTTACGGCCGTAAACTCAAGGGTTTACGGCCGTAAACTCAAGGGGTTATGGTCTTTAGGGAGTAAACTCATATTAAGGGTTCCCTTGAACCCTACAACCCAATAGTCTTTTCCTACAACACTTAGATGCAATCCTTAGCAATTATAACACTTATATAAAGTGTTTAACATGTTTTAGGATGTCTTAACCTTGTTAGTTAATTGTTTAAAGTCTAATTGGTTACATATATGTGATATTATATGTTATCTAGGATCATAGAGTGTGTGCAAGTCATCACTTGACACCTAGCATCCTATACAGTCCGTTCATCCCAACCACTTGCTACAGGTGAGTTCATACCCCTTAATCTATCTTTTAAATGTTTTTAGATGCTTTTATGGGGGGGGGGATACAAGTTGAATTATGCTAGTTATTACAACAATCACATGTGATTGATAACTAGCATACAAATAGAATTACTACACTTTTAGCAGTTTTACCAAACAAATTACTTCAAATGGCTTTCCAAAACATTTTTACTAGTTTATAAATCTTTATCAAACTGTCTTACATACTGAATGTTTCTTTTCAAAACTCTGTTACAATTGTGTTTCCAAAACAAAGGCTTCATTATACTTTAAACTATTCTTCTCAAATAAACTGTTTTCAAATCGTTTTACAAACTGACATCAAGTCATCTTTTCCTAGTTATAAAACTTTTCAATGGTTTTACAAAACTTCTTTTATACTTTTATATTGTCAATTTCATGCCTAGATATGTATAGTTATATAAGTAATGTTTGAAGGACTTAGGAAGGCTAACCCGCTTTATTTCCTTTTCCCCGTTGGGATGTGGTCTGGTAGGGTATCGGGTATCCGTCCGAAGTTTGTTTAACTATTAGTTATATATCATGTGTACATATATCGTCATAAGGGTTCTTCCAGTCAATTCAATACCCTTGGGTAGCGAGGGTATACTTCCATGTTCATACGTACAAGTCAGATTACTAATAAACTATAATAGGCTTAGTTTAGGGTTTTACTAATACTAATAGTAGAACAATGAATCATACAAAGAGTCAGTTCATACATGAGTCAAAACTTGCTAGATAGAGAGAACACACAATACAGCTAGTACACACATAACATTACAATACTTGCTAGATATAGAGAACACACAATACAACTAGTACACACAGAACACTACCAGACTTGCTAGATAGAGAGAACACACAATACAGCTAGTACACACAATACATTACGATACTATACAGAGAGAACATACATGCTAGACAAAGGGGGAACATATAATACATCTAGCATACATTACATATAAATTACATTCAGTTATGTGAGCCATTAAACGGGTCATGGCACTACCTGCCATGACCGTTTTTGTATCCAGAATCTCCTTAATTGGGGAGCGTATGAGTTTGCGTATAGATCTATACTGGATTGAGAGATCAAACGTACGAAGCAAAGCCGCATCCCGATAGTGAAGGTTCGCTGGAATGCCAAGAGGGGACCGGAATTCACTTGGGAGCGCGAAGACTCGATGAAATAGAAGTATCTGCATCTATTTCCAAATCAGTGATTTATATCTTAATCTTGAATTTCGGGATGAAATTCCCTCTAATGGGGGGATAATGTGACAACTTGAAGTTTGTTCCGTCATTGTAAACCGTTCCGTCAATAAAATTTGTCGTTTTCGAATTGTTTCCGTTTCATTATTAAATTAAGTTATTAATTTTGTGACTCCTATTATGAATTAATGGGTGTCTAAATGCATTAGAAACTCATGATAACGCCCCAATTTAATAATTGGAAGATTTTTAGATTCGACCATATCGGGTTACGACAACTTAATCGGGTGCGACCAAAAGCCTCGTCTAACGTCAGTATCGGGTAGAATTCCACCGTGTCCCAAACTTGAACCATATATAAATTTCAAATGACTTCATTTTGAAGCTTTTTCACTCTCTCTCACTACTATCTATCTATCTCTCTCTCTCTACAATTCAATCTTAAGTCCAAAATCATCAAATTTAAGCTCCAATCATCAAGGTAACTATCCTAACTCATAGTATAACCTTTTAAGCTTTCAAATCCGTGTTCAATCTATAAAATAGGACCATAAATATGTGTTTACGTCCCTAGAACACCCATAGGCCGTAAACACACATATAAGGGGTTTTTGAGCCCCAAAACCCTCTCAAAACACTTTTGGAGCTTGGAATCGACTTAAGGAGTTATTGGAATGGACATGGAACACCTTGAACTCAACATTTAGGGAGTAAACATGAGTTTACGGCCCAAGAACATGCTTGGACCGTAAACACCATTTCATGGGCAGTAAACTCATTTTAAGGTGTTAAGATGCCACTTAAACACCTTATAAGCCTTGGAATAAAGTCTAGAAGCAACCACAAACGAGTTAGGGGCATTAAACTTGATAAAAACCACCCCCATAGGAGCTTATGACCGTAAACCCCCCAAGGATAGGTTCCTAGGCCGTAAACTCCTAAAACATGGCCAAATTATGCCCTAAATTCCATCCAATGCTTGTAAAATGACTTAGAATCACATATGATTAATCTAGGGCCACCAAATCATGAAAGAAAAGAGTATATAGGAGCTTACAGCCGTAAACTCCTAGTTCACGGCCGTAAACTCCATTTGATGGTCCCTTTGGTGGTTTAATCCATTTCTATGCCTTGAAACCAAGCCTAGCATCACCCCTCATGAGTTATAAGACCATTTAGCAACCGAGAACCCATCGCCCATGAGTTTACGGCCGTAAACTCATGGGGACATGGTCTTATGGCCGTAATCTCCCTTAGGAGTTTAGTCTTGAAGAGCAAACTCCATATCTATGCCCTATACGTCCGTAGATGCCACCCGGGTCACTCCAAACACTTGAATTGAAGTGTTTTCGCGGCTAGAAGTGTATATTCATATCTAATTAGTGGTTCAAAGTTTGATTAGATACAATTATGTATCATTTAGTATTACATAGGAACCTCGCGCGTTATCAAGCCTCGAACTGACACTTAGCATCCAAACCGACTCGTTTCTTGACCGGTGAGTTCATACCCCTACGCCTTTTTCCGTGTTTTCAATGTTTTCAGGGGGGATACAAGCAAATTAGAAATGTTTTTGAAACTTAAAACTGATGAAATTCTATAAATATCTGGCAAAATTTTAGATATCTTTACCCCTTATGTATTATGCGGAGCATAAGGGATGTTTTATCGAATATAGTCACGTGGATTTCAATTATAGTAAAGGAAACAATCAAACTAATAAAATTATTATGGGAATAATTTGGGATCTTCAGTTCTTGTTTTACGGACACATATTTCATGCAAAGTTAATAGATAAACTATGTCTGATTCAGTTTATCTCTGTCTAATTTAGAATATCATGCTAGATAATTTCATTGTATTAAACTGTTTTATTGTATGATGTTGTGACATCCCCATTTTCACGGCCAGAAAAGACCAAATTTGTTTATGCTTTTTAAAAATTAGAGTTCTTCTTTAAATAAAAATGTTGCGGAATTTGTTCCCATAAAAAACACGATAAATACGTTATTAAAACATTTTCGAAGAAACGTATTTTATTCATTTCAAAACATTTGGGATGTCATCGTTAATACAGAAACACAAGCATAAACAGAACTTACATTTATTTACACTAGTGATCTACATCTCTTTAAATCTCTCAGTGTAATGTGACTTCATATCAACACCTGTGATATAAATAAACTGAGTGGGTCAGGTTGGGAAACCTGGTGAGTACATAGGGTTTTCAACCCACAATAATATAATTATTATGTTTAAACACTCAAACAATCAACCCAATTACCCATCCCCATTAACTTCTTTACTCTTAAGGATTTAACTTAAGAGTCATCTATCTTGCATTTGTTTATTCCGAAGTCCCTTACTTCTAGGGTCATAGGACTGACACTAAATCCATAGCTGCCAATGTTCGTTCGTAAAGCACTAATTCCATAGCTGCTATAGTCTACTCATCGGGTACTAAATCCATAGCTACCAGTGTTCATCTAATTGGTACTAAGTCCATAGCTACCAACGTCTAACAGGTACTAAATCCATAGCTACCAACGTCTAACAGGTACTAAATCCATAGTTACCGGTGTTTGTCCAATAGACACTAAGTCTATAGCTGCCAATGTATACTCTCATCATCTTATATCTCTCGTCATTCATCTACCCGTGTCATACCCAACATATTCGTATATATAAAACACATATACAGTTTAAATAATTTAAAACATGTATAAAACGTTCATCCAACATAGACAACAAATATTCAGATAATATGCATACATAGCACGTAGTTTATATAAAATACTTCATATCTATGTGTAAGATGAAAGGGAACTATGAACTCACCTGATAAGGTGGTGACTTGGTACTCGGACAACACTACGTTACTTTTAAAACAATTTCCCTCGGACAAAACCTAGTATCATTACCACTAGAGTTTAGTCTAACATTAACTGCGACTAATTAATAGTCTAGATATTATTATTATTATATAAGTGTTAAGAAACACTCTTATATAACTCATAATAATATCCTAAATACTCATTTTAATTTCCTAATAACGTTACTATATTAAAACATAAGCTATACAAAAGATAGGGTAGACATAGCTCACTTACAGCGAGGTTTTTTTTCGCAAAACTGGGCTTCGCTGGAGCAACATTTCCGAGCTGAAAGGCTCCTCCTCTTGGAGCTTCCCAATGCTCTGGGACTTGCTTCTAACACCTTGGAGGTGTTAGGGAAAAACCTTGAAGGTTTTGGGGTATTTGGGAGGAAAGAAGTGGATAGTTGTGAAGAAAATGGGAGATTTTCGCCTCTATTTATAGGCTGCCAGCGCCGAGTACGCTGAGCGTACTCAAAAATTACGCTAAGCATAATGGTTACGCTGAGCGTACTCAAAATTACGCTGGGCGTAATGTGCCACGTGCACCATCTGGTGGCTAGCCTTGGGGAGGAAGCAACGGCTGTGATCGCGCCACGTCACCCAAACTCGCACAACACCCTCCCGACTTTATATCCACGCGAAGGTGGGAACGTAATCTACAACTTTCGTTTAGACTCCATCGGCTAATTTTGACTCGATTTTAAATTTTATATTATTAACAGTCCGGGACAGGATTGGTCCGTTAAATCCTCATAACTTCTTCATCCGACGTCCGTTTTCTCCCATATTTTTATCGTTACACTACTCTTAACGAGATCTTCGATTCTCGTTCAGGTCGTGTCGGCTAAAAACCGATCGATCTAATATTCGAATTTCGGGCTGTACACTGCTAATCCGAAACTTTGAAGAATCATAACTTCTTCATACGAAGTCAGATTTGGGCGTTCTTTTTATCGATGTTCGTAGTTTAACATATTCTACGACTTTTGTTTAGATTGCTAAGGCTAAATCTCGCTCTATCGTAAATTCACAATTTACGCTTCCCGGTATCGAGCCCGTTCCGTCGCGAAACTTCAACGAGTCATAACTTCTTCGTTATAACTCGGATTTCGGCGTTATTTATATGTACGGAAACCTTGTAACATATTCTACAACTTGGTTAAGATTATTTATTCTAAATAATCTTTTGTCGAAAAGTCATTTTCGACACTTATTGCCTTTAAATTGACTAGTCCGGATCTGCGGACGTTACAGATGTTTGATAACTACCGAGTATACCGTGAATAACTTAATACTAGCTTGTGAGATGTATCTTCATTAAACCCTTCGGGTTATCAGTAAATCCTCCCCGGAAGTGTAACCAGAGTCTCCTAGAGGGAGAGCGTGGAATTTGTGAATAAATCTATTCGAGACTGACAATCTCACACCTAAACTGCTAGCTACAGTTAGGCGGGCACGCATGGGGTGACAAATTCTGGATATCTTCTGATGCCTGACGAACATCAAGGAGGTCTCGTGGTTATATTATCATGGTTACCCGACTCACAATACGTATTAATATAAAAGTATAAGTTTATTCACAAAATCTATATCTTCTCTAATCGATAGATTTACTGGATGGTATTCCCAGTGGTTCTAAATATATAGTTTTATATATTAAAACTACCTACTGTTGTCCTGGATGGTATTTCCCAGGGATCTTTCAATGTATAGTTTTACGTATTAAACTATCTACTGTTGTATTGAACGAAAATTCATAACTTTAACTAAATTATTTATATAAGAAAATATGAGATTTTCTTGGATAACGACTTTTCATAAAACCAAAGAAAACATGATCGTTTTACATAAACAAACAGCTTATGAACTCACCAGCTTTATGCTGATTTTGAAACTGCTTGTATTCTCAGGTCCGCATTAGACAGGTACCTGCAATCTTTTGGAGAAGACGGAGCGTTTTAGAAGACACGTTTTACTTTTGTTTAAACTTTTGTATAGATAAACATGTATCACTTTTACTTTTAAACAAATGTAATTATTTATATGTAATGTAATGTTTCGTGTTTACTATGCTTACTATGTACATTGGTTGTGATACTTACATGACGTCCTCCGCCCCGAAATGTTTCCGCCATCGGTTTCGTGGTGTGACAGCATCGCACACACCACAACTTCAACTTTATTCCTGGGGGTTTTGTTCAGATACTTAGATATGATTTGATACAGCTTTGGATATGACACTTTTATTATGGTTTTTAAGATACCCGACGTATGGTTTTATTATATGACATTCAATGTTATGACTTTTATTATTATTTAAAAACAAAGTTTTTGGGTCATATTTTTGGGATGTTACAAACATGATCCAAATCATCCAACTTTCCATTTAAAGGCCCAAACGATTTTGGAAGTTTCCTACCATCCTTATTTACCGGTCCACATTTAAATGGCCCAAAACACCCAGATTTTACTAAGTCTAGTTTTGAACCAAGATTTTTCACCTTATTCGTATATGGATTCGTAACGTCGATTGGGTGGTCAACATGAGGATCAGAGCCACCATCCACCCGTTGGCATTCAACCACAGGCGACGGTTGGAGTTCCCCATGGTTTGGATCCCCTCTCGACTAGCGAGCTTCTATGGCCGGTGTTTCAGCCACCTGCGTCCAGGTTTCTGACGAGGACTCGCGCTCCACAAACTTCATCTCCGATACTGTCGCCTTATCGGCCCCAATATCATCGTGCCAGATTTTACCTTCTTCCCACTCGTCACCAAACAATCTTCCCTCAGCATGATCCCTTCTTGTTGCATTAACTGTCTCAGAAATATAATCTTCTTCACCCTCATGATTTTAATCATCATTCTCCACCGAATTCACCCTATCACAAGTTTTAGTTAGTACACTTTGCAAATTGCTAGTATATATTACTATAAATTGTCTATTTTTTCTCAAATGGCAAATAATTTAATTATATATCATTAGATTTTAATCTAAACGTTTTTATATCACCAAACCATATTAAAGGTTGTATTTATTTGATTATACGAGAAGATGCACTGATTCTTAGAGTGACAAAGTGGTCTAAAATCGAAAAAGAGCATATATTCTAAGGCATGTATGCAAATATCGAAACTTAAGGGTCACATTTAATTTACATGATCAAAAGTCATCGGTCGTCCTGTATAGAAGGATCTAGAATAACTTCCCGTCAACAAACCCTAACTCCACGGGTCATTATATATATCCTTTCCGCCTCCTCTCTCGATCTACTCCATCATCAAGTTCTCACTGCCTAACATACACGAATCTCTTTCTTCTCCTCTGCGATTCTTTGTTTATTAAGTAAACTTGTCAATGGGGGACACAGAGACGTTTGCCTTTCAGGCAGAGATCAACCAGTTGTTGAGTCTTATCATCAACACCTTTTACAGCAACAAGGAGATCTTTCTCCGTGAGCTCATCAGTAACTCATCCGATGTAAGTCTTCATTTCGCTTTTTGTTTCCTGATTACACTAGCGGGTCGTTTATCTATTCTCTTGTAACTTGTCCGATCTCATTTCTATGTAGTTAATTTTGTATGTGAGTTTTTCCAAAGCTTTATGTATGTTTTCTTTGTATCCGTTTGAACTAGGGAATGATTTAAACTAATATGATCCGACAATTAAACGTTTGTTGATTTCCATAGATCTATTATGCTATTTGTGCCTTTCTCGTCGCTGTTTGCTATGTGTGCTAGCATGTACCGGAGGTTGTAGGTTGTATTTAATATACATTATACAATATCACTACTTCGACTACCTACCAAAATGCTGTATAGGTTATAATCTTGTCTAAGAAGGTGCGAAGCTTCATTTAATTTACTGGACTGTTTTCATTTCCTTTGTTTCTGGTGGCGTTTGTAACAGAAAAACTTTACCATGTCAGTCAATTATCAAATTTGAATGGAGCAAATTAGTAGAAGAAGAATGATGTTCAGTAACTACCCAACAATATAGCCTAATAAGTAGTTTGGTTACCCCTGATTTCTAAGCATTTTACACTTGTCTGCATTTCTGGACGTAAACGTGTATGTTTTAGTATTTATGTTCAAACAATTTTGGGCTTGTTATTCTTGTTAATTTTATTTCTTAAAATTGTAACCTAACATAGAAATTTTTTTATAGGCTCTGGACAAGATTCGCTTTGAAGGCTTGACTGATAAGAGTAAGCTAGATGGCCAGCCAGAGCTTTTCATCCATATTATCCCCGACAAAGCTTCAAACACATTGACCATCATTGATAGCGGAGTTGGAATGACCAAGGCTGGTGAGTAATTTTTATAATCCAAACTCTACCAATCTCTTTATAAACTTTTATAAAACTGTGTTCTAACAATTTTCAATTACAATCTCAGATTTGGTGAACAATTTGGGTACCATCGCAAGATCCGGAACCAAAGAGTTCATGGAAGCTATCACTGCCGGCGCTGATGTCAGCATGATTGGACAATTCGGTGTTGGTTTCTACTCTGCTTACTTGGTTGCAGACAAAGTTGTGGTGACAACCAAGCACAATGATGATGAGCAGTATGTCTGGGAGTCCCAAGCTGGAGGGTCATTCACAGTGACTCGTGATACTTCTGGTGAAGTCCTCGGAAGAGGGACTAAAATGACGCTTTACTTGAAAGAAGACCAGCTTGAATACCTTGAAGAGCGCAGGCTTAAAGATCTGATCAAGAAACACTCAGAGTTCATCAGCTACCCAATCTCCCTATGGGTTGAGAAGACCACAGAAAAAGAAATCTCTGATGATGAAGATGAAGAAGAGAAGAAGGATGAGGAAGGCAAGGTTGAGGAAGTTGATGAAGAGAAGGAGAAGGAAGAGAAGAAGAAGAAGACAATCAAGGAAGTGTCTCATGAATGGTCTTTGGTCAACAAACAGAAACCAATCTGGATGAGGAAGCCAGAAGAGATTACAAAGGAAGAGTATGCTGCTTTCTACAAGAGTCTGACAAATGACTGGGAGGAGCATTTGAATGTGAAGCATTTTTCAGTTGAAGGTCAACTGGAATTCAAAGCCATTCTTTTTGTTCCCAAAAGAGCACCTTTCGACCTCTTTGACACCAAAAAGAAGCCAAACAACATCAAGCTTTATGTTCGTCGTGTCTTCATCATGGACAACTGTGAAGAGCTGATTCCGGAGTATTTGAGTTTCGTAAAGGGAATCGTTGATTCCGAGGACCTTCCTCTTAACATCTCCAGAGAGATGTTGCAACAAAACAAGATCTTGAAGGTGATCCGCAAGAATTTGGTGAAGAAGTGTGTGGAGCTTTTCCAGGAGATTGCTGAGAACAAGGAAGATTATGCCAAGTTCTACGAGGCTTTCTCCAAGAATTTGAAGCTTGGAATCCATGAGGATTCTACAAACAAAACCAAGTTGGCTGAATTACTTCGTTACCATTCCACCAAAAGTGGAGATGAGATGACAAGCTTGAAGGACTATGTAACCAGAATGAAGGAGGGGCAAAGTGACATTTACTACATCACAGGTGAAAGCAAGAAGGCAGTGGAGAACTCTCCATTCCTTGAGAAGCTTAAGAAGAAGGGGATTGAGGTTTTGTACATGGTGGATGCCATTGATGAGTATGCAGTTGGTCAGTTGAAGGAGTTTGAGGGGAAGAAGCTTGTTTCAGCAACCAAAGAAGGTCTGAAACTTGATGAGAGTGAAGACGAGAAGCAGAAGCAGGATGCATTGAAGGAGAAGTTTGAAGGTCTTTGCAAGGTGATTAAGGATGTGTTGGGAGACAAGGTGGAGAAGGTGGTTGTTTCGGATCGTGTGGTGGATTCTCCATGCTGTTTGGTGACAGGTGAATACGGATGGACAGCAAACATGGAGAGAATCATGAAGGCTCAGGCTTTGAGGGATTCAAGCATGGCTGGATACATGTCGAGCAAGAAGACAATGGAGATCAACCCTGAGAACTCCATCATGGAGGAGTTGAGAAAGAGAGCTGAGGCTGATAAGAATGATAAGTCTGTGAAGGATTTGGTTCTTTTGCTGTTTGAGACTTCGTTGCTGACATCAGGATTCAGTCTGGATGAGCCAAACACGTTTGGAAACAGGATTCACAGGATGTTGAAGCTTGGTTTGAGCATTGATGAGGACACTGTTGATGGTGATGCTGACATCCCTGCTCTTGAGGAGGCTGATGTCGATGCTGAGAGCAAGATGGAAGAGGTCGACTAATTTCCAAAATTAACGAAACCTTCTTCTTACATTACCTTGCTTTCTTTATAAACATGCTCTAGTTCTTTTTTGTTTTGCGAAACTTCTTTTTTTAAATGTTTTTGAACAAGATATGCTATCAGTTTTTTTTTTGTTCGTTTTTTTTTTTATGAATCATGGATTTAGTTTATCTATATCTATTATACATACAAAAAAGACCATATGGTATGATTGATTGGCTTGGCTTCATTTACACGTATCCTCATCTCCCTGTCAAAAAAAATAGTCTATATAGTAAAAGTGAAATAGAGAAGGAAGGCAAATGGTTTTTTGTTTAAAAGTAATAAACTTGAGATGAGATATTGAAAAGTCCCTTGTTTTTCAAGAGAGAAGATGTGTAAGAAGTATGAACCATGTTTCTCCATTCTCGGGGGTGAATCTTTCATTCATTCCATCATGTTGTGTGTGAGCTTCCACAAACGTGAACAAAGAAAAATCTGTCTGTACCTACCCACCCACCCATTTAAGAAACGAAAATTATTCATGCTGATGCATTTAAACATGAACAAAGAAAAATCTCTCTTTCTCTCTCTGAACAAATGTTAGTAGAAAACACAAGAAGCAAATCTTAATTAATATATACCGAAAAACATAAATTCAGTCTATGCATTTAAACAATGCCAACTGAAACTTTTCCTGCATTTCAATATAATCTAAACTTATATAGATAATTAATAAATATTTTCCAATATAAATGAAATGTAATAATTAATGAATTTTTCTAGTATAAATTAAACTTATAAAACAAAGAGATTGTTTTACTCAATTCTAGATAACAGGAGTAGAGAGATAAACACATAAAATTTGATCATCTCCTATTGTTGTTGAATCGAAATCACAGACGTTGCTGTGGAATCAAAATCACAATATAAGGTCCAAGATTTATGATCTAACTTGATTTCACATTGGAGATCTGTTTCAATTTAGAAAATCATAAAATTTGATCATCTCCTGTCACAAACGATTGCTGTTAGTACACAAACAATGCAAAATTGAATGGTAATAACGATCACAATACAAGATCCATCTAACTTGATTTCACATTGGAGATCTGTTTCTGTTTCAATACAAACTGATTATGTATGTGATTCATACCCATCCATTCATCCATATGACGAAATCATATTTTGGGTATCTTTATAGAAAATTCATACCTTATGGAACCGAAATCAGGAATGGAATGGTACACTGGTCACGAGGGAGTTATAGAAAGAACATACGGGGATGGGGATGGGGATGGAGAGAACATGCATGTGAGTGGTCTTGTTGTCTGATTTATTTTCTTGTGCCAGATCCATCTATCTGCCAAATGGGCCAAGAAAGCACTACACTTGGACTTTGGCTACACCATGTGCCCAATGCCCACAGCACAATCAATATGATTTTGCTTTTTTTTTTTTAATCAATAAAAAGTTATGTTATAGACTTGAGTTTTGTGGGTTTAGTATAAGAAAAGGAAAAAATGGATTAAAATAGGAGTAGTTCTTTTTAAGAAAAAAGAAAAAGAAAAAATAGATTAAAATTATAGTATACTAGAGCGTATATATTGGTTTTTGTCTGGATTATTATTTTTTTCTTTCTAAAATAGGTCTTGCGATTTTTTTATTTTTAATTTATTTTTCAATTCGACTTTTCTAATAAGTTTACCAGTTATCTGGAACTGGTAAAAAAACTTTGAAAAAATCCTCCTTTTTTTTTTTTTTCACATTTGACAATGTATTTTTTATTAGAATCATTTTCAATCATAAAAGTGATTTAATCCATAACTATGCCATTATATTTTTTCAAGACTCAATTTTTGTTTCCATTTGAATTTTTTTTTTTCCTATGTTCTTAGGCCGGAGGGAGTTGCCCTCACTAGGGACTCGCCTCTAGCTCACTAAAGGTTGCCAAACCCATTCCTTTGAAACGCGCTAAAGAAGTCGCAAAAAATGGGTCCCCAGACATATAACGAGAGGGAAGAGACAAAGAAGGAAAGGGAAATGACTTTGATTGGCTTGTTTCTTGTTTTTTTTTTTTATTTTTTTTTTTCCAAAATAAAAATAAGATAACATTTGATGCTACCACTCCCCATCTTTTACAACTTGGATGCTACCATTTTTTCCATCTTAGTGGCTTCAAAA